>NC_141789.1:11706564-11861293 GCF_054643075.1 Acanthaster planci | reverse complement strand
GTGGCCAGGAGTGCCAACCGCTCCTTCAACTAAAACGTGTTCAGAGTACATGGATGTACAGACTAACCTTATGAGATGCTTACGGCAGTGGAACATTCTGAACCTGAGGAACATATGCATTTTGGCAAATCACAACAAGGGTGACTAGGCCGGTGCAGGGAACCCTGGTACCTGCCCGTTGATATCAAAACCTGGTAGTTTCGGGCTGGGTAACTGTAAAAATCCCACGTATAAAACATGAACTTTAATAATGAGGGGCAGAATTGCTGAAAATCATCGTGCCGCTGATAAACCCGCTGTAGATCGATGGCGCGACTTTTGTTGCAAATTAAAGGTAACACTTCTGTTAATAACAGGAAGGGGCAGATTCCTGTCTAACATTTAGAACAATGTGCTGCTTCTACGTACAAAAAAAGAGCCCCGTTTTTAAGGTTTCAGGATTGTGCACAATACCATTTAAATGTTATTTATATTTTAAGGGTACCCAGATATCCGGTATTGACATAAAACAGGTACCCAGTTCTAAAAATACCCAGAAATGCACACTCCTAATGGTGCTTAACAAATGTAGAGATATGTTTCTTTGTTATGTTCTTCTGGGGGACAACTCTGTCACAGCAACAGGTTCCTACTTGGATCATGCCGAATTAAACAGACCCTTGTGCATGTACATATGAAGAGAAATGCATTCTTGCCTGACCTTGCCCTCTTGCCGTGCAAAACAAGATTTCTTTTGTTAGGAGGTCTGGGACTGCGTTGTGAGGACAAACAAAAAAATCCCATAATAATATTTGTCTCCCTTGCTATATCATTCCAATATGTATGTAGTCCCCACAGCTACAGGGCCAGAATGTGTGCCCAGGCTGTTATCGCGGCGAGGGGACAATTTCTTCGGTCAGGAAATTTGAGACTGAGTTTTGGAGACAAAACGTTGTCCCCAGAACCTGTTCGGTCTAAATCATGTCCATGTTTCAGTATAGTCCCCACAACCAAAGTGCCAGAGTGTGTGAACTTTTCACAGCCCCACAGATAAGGTTGATCATAAAGTTCCTCATACCTCGGCGATGGACATCTCGGACAGCAGGGAGTGGCCTGCCGTGGCCGTCCAATCAATCAGTTTGGTGCGGTTCTTAGGCGTGGCCTCCATGGCCCGGATCTGTTGGATCAACTCCATCTTACGCTTCATCTCTGCTTCAGCCTGCGAACACAATACAAATTGGAACAGACTAAAAAAATCGGCGAAACAGAGGACAAGACCTAACCTTTCCAAATACCCAGTACTTAACCGTGAGCCAACAGCAGCCAAATAACGGGGTGAAGAGAGTCACTGGCTTCCACTTTTTTGTCACTGCTTGGGGTGGCATGGCCCCACTCTTGCCAGGTTCCAAAGCAGTGTCCTCTGGACAAGTGAAATGGGCGACGTGGTCACAGCGACCTTCACTCCCATGGTCTCATAACTGCCCCCCCTTCCATTGAATTCTGCTACAATTTGAAGTAACCCTCAATTCAGGCCGCAAAAACTGTACGATGAACCACAACTAATCAACTTACCTGCTCAAAGGCTTGCTGGAGAAGATCTCTGCTCTCCTCACTGACTTCTTCCACTGCAAGATTGAGACAAATCCACTAATTTCAAAGTCAGGGATTTGTTTAAAAATAATCTCCTGTTGTATTTCTTGGATTGATATGAATCTAATACAGCAGTTTTGTTTCACAATCTGTACTTGAAGCATATCCTTGGACCATTTCTAAAATGTGAGCTTTGTCCTATGCTAGTTTGTGGCTCCATGCTTGTGCCACCGTCGCAGGTGTTTCTATTTTTTTACAGCTACAGCCAAACACTTTAAGCACGGCCTGAGTCTTTCAAGTCAGAAGCTACAATACCCTCACGCTGGAGTCTGATGCCAATGCCAAGGGTTAGAATCAGGTCTCACCTATCTTGCGTTTGGATTCCTGTATCCTGCTCTTGGCCTCCTTGGCATTCTTGTGTCCCGAGATGACGTCTTCCACCATCTGTTTCAGCACCTTCTCTTCCTCCAGTCGTCTGGCGACGTACTCCTGCATCATCTGCTCGGCCTGTGGGTAGGTGCCGAAAAATCACAGCAGAAAAAACAACAACAGATAATTAAAAGCAAACCTTTTATAACTTCATAGCTAGCTCTCCCACCATTTTGTCTATGGCTAAGACCAAATTACTGGGTTGTAGCCTGAAATCACACACCGCTCTATGAGAAGTGGCTGCAGCCAGTTCCCATAGAGTCCTGCCTAACTTCCAGCCACAGCCAAGTGATTTGGACGCAGCCCCTCTGCAGACCACACCAACAGCTGACTGAATGGTAGGCATGATGAGTGGCTTATGGCAATTAAAGACTTTCATGGGAAAAATGAAGCCCCTTTTAAACCAAACTTTTCAAAAGCAAATATCTGCTCTATAATGAAGCAGTAACTTCCTCACTCGCAAAGAAACGGTAGGTTGCTGGGGATTGGTTCAACTGCTTACCTGCTGGCCCACATGCGAAAACTGTACAACCCACAGATATTGATTGATTGACTATGCTCAGCATAGTCTGTGCAAAACATGCACAAACCTAAGTACAAGCCTCGTGTGTCTCCATCAACCAGATGTCGCCGTTACTTAAAACTGCTCCAACTCTTGCTCTCGCATGCACTAGATAACTAAAATAATGAAATTCACTGTTTGAGATACAACAAAGGCAATAAATTAGCAGATTCTTTTCTGTCCAAAATCTATCTGACAAGCCTACCTCTTTCTTCATCTCCAGCACCTTCTCCCTGTTGTCCTTGATGAGTGACTGCCTGGCCAGTATGGCCTCCTCATGGCTGAGTTTCCCCTCCAGCCTCCGCCGCTCAATGTCGGCCAGCTGCTCCTCCATGTCCCTCTGCCGCATCTCCTGCTGCCACTCCAGGAACTGGGAGGCATCCTTGGCGCCTGCCTCCAGAAGCTCTAGCCTGAGGACGTAACAGAAGGAAGGAACAGTCACCAATTAGCAACTAGTTTTTTTTTTCTTCTTCTTCCAAAACCTGACCTCAGTATTGCATACAGGTTTATTATCTGTTGAGAAGTTCAGGGCTGTTCAGACACTGGGGACTAGTTAATATTAACAACTTTTTGAAGCGAACAAAGGATGCATTTTGCTGCATGTTAACTGGTGTGATAAGAAACAAGATCAGACTTGGGTTCCAATAGGCTTCCTGAACAGTGGCTATGTCTATTTCCACCATGTGCTTACAAAGCAATTCGAACTACTGTGGTTTTTTATTAGCAGTGACTTTCAATCAAATGTGTTCAAAACTGTAAAGGTTGGTTTAAAATACGATCAATGTCACAAATATCACAAATATATATTTAATCAGTAGAAATTGCAAGATTTAGTCAGTTATGTTGATTTTCCGTGATGCAGTGATTAAAGAAGATTTCTGGCACATAATCCAAATATCTCCAAATTTGTATTCCAAGACTGGTAAAGACTTAGACCCAGCCGTTGATAGATTCATTCACAGCCTCACTTCTTCATCTCTTCCTCTTCCCGCTTCTGGTAGAGGGCTCCCTCCCTCAGTATGGTGGCGGCATTGAGCTTGATGGGGATGTTGTCGGTGATGGCGGCTGGCATCTCCTTGGTCTTCTGCTTGTCGAACTGCAACTTGCTTTCCTCCTGAGCCAGGATCATGTTCAGCCGCCGCTGGGTCTTCTCCGACTTCTCCGCATTGGCGCAGGCAAACTGGTTCTTGGCGGCGCTGTAAAGTTGCTCCTGCAAGAGCCAACAGATGACCAGACATCGTTGATCAGGGAGATGGATAAATCAGGCAAATTGTATAAACGAGTAGAGCCTTGGGTGTTAGGTTTCATGCAGTATGATCTGCAGTCAAGTGTCAGTCTTCGAGAAAGAATTTTTAACCCGTCTAGATATGGTAGTAGATCCTACCATCAAAATTGAAAGTAATGTTGACTGTGTACTTGTTCTTTATATTTTCACTGTCTTTACAGGGGGTTCATTTCTGGTTCACTCTCACTAAAGCAGCCGAGATCACAAAAACACAATCTTCAAGGTCAAGAGATCTATGCCAAATTTCTTTAGCCCTGATACATTATAGTTATAACAACAAAGATTCTGGCACTGGGCACAGTAGAAAATTCTATCAAAGTAAAAACAAGACCAAGAAATTCCAAGCTGTGCAAAACTCTATACTTCATAAAATTTGTAATGTTGTAACTGGAAGTGAAACTCAAGGAATCGGATGATGTTAGGAAAATCTGCAAACTACACAGCACCGAGTGAAACACAGGTTTGCTGGCTGAATGCACTAGCAACCATGAAGCTTCTGCTTTAAGTTCCACTATTATTACTATTAAGTTCCATTATTACTATTAAGTTCCATTATTACTATTAAGTTCCATTATTACTATTAAGTTCCATTATTACTTTTTTTTTCTGAGCATGCTGAACATGTGAACCACAGATAGTATTGTATCTCAATGACAAGCAAACCTGTGTTCATACAAATTCTTGTCAACCAACGACAAAAAAAAATCAGATATCAAGTTATGAAACAAAAACTTGAAGAAAAGAAACATCCAAGCCTACACATACCTCTGCCCGCCTCCGGTTTCTCTCCTTGGCCTCTAGGATGAGTTTCTCTTCCCTGGGGCCGGAGTAGGTGGTCTTGGGGACCGGCTTGTGCTTGTGCACCAGTGGGATCTTCTCCGGCATAGGGACACTCCTGGGCCGAGGCTGCGTGATGTTGAAGGGCTTCACGTCTGCCAAGGAATGTGAAATTGATAAGTGGCCCCCAAATCCACTGAAAGCATAGGGAAAACACCTTGTACATATACGATAATATTCAATACAGGCTTTCAGTTTGTGGTGTCATTTTCAAATGGTAAAACCATACATCATTCTCTGATTAACTTCTACGTTTTACCAAAGTGTAACTCGGTTCTGCGTGAATGACCCTTGTCCAATCTTTTCTGTGAAATCCTACCATCACTTGCATTGTGCTACTGGCCGCACAATGTCAATTGTTCCCTCAATGATGAATCAGGCAAAAAGCTATTAATAACCAAGTGATGCACCCACGCCCCGGGGTCTGGCTCTTTAAATGGTCCATCGGAGTAATCCAAGCATCCACTGCTTGGGTGGCGTCAGTCAAACTATGGTCCACTGTAGTCGTCACTCAAACTCGCACTGAGATGAGCACCTGCGCGCATAACCAGCAGCTTACCTGTGGGGGTCTTCACTTTCCTCTGCGTCTTCACTTTATTGGCAATTTTATCAGCTAGCTGGTTGACCAGTTCCGTCAACTCAGGCAGCCATCTGAGATTGAAGAGGAGCATCAAAATAATGAGAAGCAGAATTAGATCAACTTTGAACATTTTGAGACAGATTATAAGACAGAACATAAAACAGAATATAAGACAGAATATAAGACAGAATATAAGACAGAATATAAGACAGAATATAAGACATCATATGAACGGCTTTCTTTGCAATGTTGTAACACACATTTAATCCCACAAGTGGCCTCTGGTGAATATACCAAAGTTTCATTGAGTCTGGACTTTTAAATCAAAATGTTACTGTTAGAAAAATGCAAGTGGGTCAAAGCATACATTTGAAGGACATGACATCATTTGGAAGGAGTAGCATCTATTGTGACTAGTACGGCAGTACCTTCTCAGGGAAATAATAGTACAGCCATGAGATCATAAGTTCTTATTACTGGTGGCTAATAAAGGACATCAAAGAGACCAAATAAACTGGCCCTTGTACTCTACAAATAGGGGACTTGCACTGGGTAAATTGACTGACCTGGACACTACTTGGGTCAACAAAATAGAGTTATCAAAGTTTGGAGGATTTGAGATTTGCAAAATAATGCTTTCTAGCCCTCTTATGCAGCTATGAGAGACATTACGCACGCAGCCACGACGTTGTATTTTAGCAACTCAAGTACATTTTGACTTAAGTAAAAAAACATGGCACGACCTGTCTTTTCCCGTGCATCTCTTTCTTAAGATTCTACACCAACCTGAGGATGGGGGACACGAGTTGCACCTGGACGTAGCTGTGTTCATAGATCTTACACCACTCATCCTTGATCCAAGTCTTCAGGTTAGACTCGTCCAGAAAGAAGGCCAGAAACTGAGGAAGAGCAAGATGGAGAAAGACGTTACAGTGACATCTTCTTATTTTCAATAATTGCTGCCTAAGTGACAATTAAAGGATGATTTTCAGTGGCAATGAAGAAGACAGTGAAGAAATATTTGGTTTTGCATTGCAGACATGTACATGTCAGGTGAGGAAAGAACCGCTGCGCCAAAATGACTCCTTCTATCTGTGAAACCCATTGCCCAATGAAACGAGAAACCGCCAATCTTTCCTACAGGATCCACAAACCTCTCAACTTTTATCCAAAAAAGTCCTTTGCCTTGAGTGATTCTAGCATCACGACAAATCATCCAATAAAAGAAAAACAGATTTGCAGCAAAAACAGTTACTGCAGTCACAGCGGCATCAGTAACAGCAGGGGCACGTTTGACAGCACTGACAGCCACAACAGCGGCAGCAGCAAGCATCTCTCTGTAGCTAAGTCAATCATACCCTGTGCATCTTGTTGACGTCTTGCGATCGGACAAACTTCCTGAAGTTGACCATTTCCAGCTCGTCCAGCCTGAACAGCGCCAAATAGCACAACACTATCAAATAAAAGGGGGATAGAAAGATGAATAAAGTATTAAGATCCAAATTATTCTGATCCAGCAAATCAAGAAACCATGTTCAGGTTGATTAGCGTCAATTCAAGAATGGACCGATGTGTTCAAACAAAACTCAGTCGGCATGAGCTACCCATTTAGTTCACAGGCATTTGACGCAGCAACAACGTGTTGGTGGGCTGCTATTAAAATGTATCTCAAACAAGATATATGGGTAATTCCAGAAAGAAGGGTACAAAAGCGTGATATTTTTGTGTCCGTGTTACATCTAACCTTTGTTATTTGACACGGAAATATCACCAGAATTGATTTCAAACTATTACTATTTGTTTGGCAGGTAATTTGCATTAATTCATCACTTTTGGAAATTAGGAAATGTGTTTTGAACTTACAACATCATATGTCAGATGTGACAGGGACACGAAAAAAAACAATGGACCCCTAATTTCTGGAATTACCCATGTTCGTACATGTACGTTCAGGTCGTTCACAGAAAGTTTTACTGTTGAGAAAGACTACTGAGGAATCTGAGACACATTTGCAATATCAAATTATTTGCACCTGTGTAGAGATTGATGTCGGTTCGGAGGCAACTCTTGCCTGCCTTGATGTAAAAGCCATCGATGACCACACCCATGATGTGGGTGTGGCGGACACACCCTGAGAAGACCTCAGTGAGAAACACTTGTTCCTCATCATTAACGCTCTGTGGATGGACACAATTTTTATTTCAATTGCAATTTTCCTTATCTTTTGAATACAATGGTACTTTATTTTTCAAATCTTGGTTATTCATACTTAGCCTGTGAAAAAATTGACAAAATTGAATCTACTGCCTTACTGAACATGTAATTTCTTTATACACAGTGATGATGCCATGCCCTTCCAAGATCCTCCAAGATCCATCTGGAGATTTTGGAGGTGTGAGCCAGAAAAACTAATCAAATTAGTCACTCCTGCTTCCTACACTGGACCCCTCGAATGTTTGAGAATAAAACCATTGTGCTACATGTAGAGCCTGGGAGAGTCATGTACACTCAACTCAACTGTTACAAATTCACTGGGACTAGCCAACTTACCTGGGCCCAATTTCACAATGCTGCTTACCGCAAGCAAAAAAATTGGCACTTACCGTAGCAGAAAATTCTGCACTTACACCAAAAGTATTTCATGGGTTAGCAAGGAATTTTGGCTTGTGCGCATGCGTACGTACAAAGGATTCTGTGCTTAAAGGTTTAGCAGAGAATTTTCTGCTTGTGCGGTTAGCGCAGAATGGAGATTGTAAGTGTGGAATTCGGTGGTAAGCAGCCCAATAAAATTGGGCCCTTGTCATAACCAGAAAATTATTACAAAAGGACTGGAAAATAATGTAGAAAATCAAAAGGAATTTGAAAGTTGGGAGATTTGAGAGTTTGGATTTTACAATTCGTTTTCTTTAGCAGTTCTTCGCAAAAAAGTGCTCTTTCTATCAAGACTGTTTTCTTGTCTGCCTCTTCAACAGAAGTCTAGAAGGCTCTCTGCTAAAAATGCCTACCTTATTCTCACTGAGATAGGTCTTGAGATGCTGTTCTACTCCAAAAGCATCGGGGTTGTAGCTGTCCAGAATAGCCACACAATGGTGTAGCAAAGATGCATGATTCATTGTGATACTGACAATCTGTGAAATGTTAACCTAGTAAGAAAAATATATCAAAATATTTCTGATGTACATGTACTTAAGATGCAGGACAACTTGACTTGTGGAGACAAATCAACCAGTGGGACAACTCGATCACTTACCATATCATCCCGTGTCCTTGAGTTGAGTGAATTTGCAATATGTCACGCAACTTTCCGACTGCACTTGCCAGGTATGCCATGCACAGGGACCCGGAAACGCTGCATGTATAGGACTGGCGCCAAAGGGTGGTGCATCGATTACCCAACCAGCACAGTGCCAGGCTGCAATGCGGCATACAATGTGGCACGGCGCATCATTTGCTGTGCACAGGTGCTTTGGCTGCACTGATAATCAGTTGCCAGTCTTCTTGTGTGGGAAACAGTAAATCTGTCCCCCCAAAAAACGTATTTTAATTTGAACAATTTGGGAGTAACTGTAAAGTGCATGCACACTCACTTATATGTAAATACCCAAGTTGTCAATGGTCAATTTATTGGTTCATTTGAAGCACATACGATCGAGTTGTCCTACATGTACTGGCCGAGTTGTCTTCAACCAGTTAACAGTTGAGTTGTTCCGAGTCGAGTTAGCAAACAGTTGAGTTGTCTGAGGGAAAGAATTATGCATGCAATTTGACACCCTGTGGAAAAAGCCTATTATGAGACGTGCCTGAAAAAATCTGTGTTTTTATACCAGCCTCGGGTTAAATGATACTAAGAGTGCTTAATTAGACTGTTTGGGACATTTTACTGCTTTCATATTGCTGACAGGTTACTGCAGGAAAAAATTTGTGCTGTCTGTATGTGGACTTGGCCCCACCTAAGTAGGCCTAGGTCCTAATTTTACATGCATGCAATGCCTAAACAAACACAAAAAAAGAATCTTTGGTGTGTCATGCTAAACTGCTAAATTATACTTTCTGAACATTCAATTTTGAATATCTCAAGTTGGCAACGATGAATTTTAAATCCCACTGATGCCAGTACAAACATGTTTTAGAACTTCTAGTTGTTGTTGGTAGTCAGGTTTTTTTGCACAACCAATCAACAATTTGTAATTGAAAATTTCTTTTTGCTCCATATGCTGCAACATGTAAGACATGCACCCTGTAACATGGAAACACCCAAGCAATCCGTTGCAAGCTGCTAGAACAAGTATTGTGATTGGTCAGATTGAGCAAGACTGTAACATAAAAGGCTGTCCAAATATGGTAATACTCCAGACTGAACATGTTATTGTTTTATCATGGCTGACTGATGACTGGGGGAAAATCACTGATGTCCATGCATGCTCAGAAATTCTTCCCCTCTTTCCATCATAGGCCTTCGTGTGGTCAACAGATTTCATAGCCTTTCACTGCAGCATGATGGGGAGATTGTATAGTTGGGGACCATATGCCTAAAATAGAAGGGAGACCTACATTTTAACTTTTAATTTCACCTTGGTAGATGACTATGACCTCATGCACAGTAACTGTAGGATTTATGTTGTGAAAAAAGGAAGGGTTTTGAGGGAAATTATGAGGGGAAGTGTGAGTGTTTTGACACATGGTGGATTCAACTCTGCATGGCTGGTTTAATGTAACGTTACATTTTCTGGTCACAATTTATAAGTCAAAATTTCCAAAAAATAGGGGCAGCGAAATAAAGAGAGGATTACCTTTGATTTGGGAGGGAACTGACCAGCTCTGCAAGATTAAAATGAGAAAACATTGGGGTCCCAAAATATATATTCCCCATAAGCCTTACTGCAAGTACTGCATGGGTGATTTTGCAAAATAGCAGAAAGGCATTGTGGGAAGGAACAAGGAGCAAACATTGAATGCCTTTCTTCCATCGTGCAAAACCAACTTTTCAGAGACCCATTACGGTATGTCTAGGTTGGACAATCAAACCGACACGGCACAGCCAGGGTTGGCTCCAGACTGGGGGCCAATCTACTGGACTACCTCCTTGGCCACACAATTCAGTCCACTACAAAAAGTCTTGAAAGTGGAGACTCCGCAAAAATGCCTTCTATGAATCCCATTTCACGCGTATGGCTTGTTCATCCCAACTGACCATTGCTGTATTAATATGGGCAATTTTGTCCATGTAGTTTAATTTGGTCGTCTTCACACCAGTCATTTGCTTACTACAGCGATTAACTCCCGATCGTTAATGGGTGCATTCCACCAAATCATTGGATTTCTATGCGTGAGCTCATTGATATTTTGTGATCCCAAGGGGTTTTCACAATAAGACATGCCGTAATCAGGAGGGATTATAGAAATATTTCTATAAATCCCGAATTTGGAAATGGGTAGGTGGTAGAGCCTAGGCCCTAGTTTCCACTTCGGGGTAGGCCTAGGCCTATTTCTTTCACAAAAAGCCCAAAATTGCAGGCCTATTTTGGATAGAGGCGGGCAGCTATACTCAGAGCTGAGCGCATAGTTTTACTACTATTTTTGAGGTATCTTTGGGGAAAGGTGAATAAAAAGAAATTCACGTGGCTAACCTTTCGCCTAACGTTCGCGCTCATCCATGTCAACACAATCAAAATGGCATTGCCATGATCGCAGAAAATGCAGAGGGAATCCTTGACAACAACACACTCTCCGCAAAACCACTCCCAAAGGTCAAAGTAATAACACTTTCGTAGATGTGGACAAACAGTGAAGAACACATTACTTACACATAAACCAAATGTCGCTCAGAAGAAATGATTTTCCCTCCACAGAATCAAAGAGAACTTCCGTCAGAACTCGTCTTTTCACTAATTTTGTTGACCTAAACGACAAGAAGGACGCCGCCAACGTCAGCCTGCTCCATCCAATTTTCCAACTTGCCCCTCCGGCCCCGGGCCCCGTCGACGCGTCCGGCCCGCCCCACATGTCTGCAGTCTGGAGACCAGACTCAAGAGGGAATCTTTAGGCGGGGAACCAGACTAGGGCTGCTTTGGCAGCATGGCACCGGCAGCCTAGTGCGTGATCCGACAGAATTTTAATATTGAAAACATTAAAACGAAAATTAAATGAAATTGTAAGAATTTTTAACTATTGGGACCGCCCAGTTTGAAATATTTTTCCACATGCTTGCATGTCATGCTAATCCTTAAGAAAAGTGGGTGACTGGGCCTACATAAGTAATCCTATTTTAAAATCTGCGCACGTAACTTTCGATATACATGTACACGTACATGTAATAAGTTATAAATGGAAATCGCAACATTTGTTTTCGCGGACGGCTCAGCCAAGTGGTTACTTCGATGAAAAAAGCTGTGTAACCGTACATGGTGGGATCGAATCCCGTGTAAGAACTACTGGCGCAATCCGTCACATTTTTCCTTTTTGGTTTAATGCATCACGATAAATTTCCTTGTATGATGGCAGGAGATAAAGTTTTTCGTTCCATTTTGTTCTCTGTTCTTCCCCATTTCTATTTTTCAACACGATTCGAGATCAATTTTGCGTCAAGTTCTTAAACCATGGCTAGGATATTTCTTGCATGCACACGTTTCACGGAGCACGATTTTAGGGAGTGTATGAAACGAGGTGTATCATCACATCGAAGAAACAGGTAGAAAATGATTGATTCTGTAGAACGTTTGAACCATTAATCAGACGGAAAAATCCGCGTCTTAAAAATCACAATAGGTGCGCTGAAGGTGAAGGTAGAAATCTATTTCTACCTCCATGGCTGACTGAGAAAGGAGGATCGAGGATGTGCATAAATGTGTGTTTTTTAAAATTTATTCTTAATGTCTTCATGTTCAGTGTTTTTACATGTACATGTATATACAGTATACTTATTTTATTAATTTGTTAATTTCCCACATCTTGATGTGGGGAGACAGGTCTGTGACCACAGTGATTCCGTATTACTTTTGTCTCCCCTATGCCCATCTTGCTTGTGATGTATATTGAATTTTTGGCATGAATAAATAATAATAATAATAATAGTAATAATACTACGATTTTCAGCTCATTGCCGGCAAACACACATTGGCGTGAACTTCCGCATGCAAGCAGGAATCATGAAATTTGTAAACAAGGTTGACAAACCACCAGCGGGATTTTACCGAAACACGGAAAACAGAAATGCCGGATACACAGGTTTTCAGCGTAGCGGCGAATCATGGAGACCTTCACCGTAAAATACACGTTAAAGCTGTAATCGTGCAGGCGCCATTTGGGTAGGGTTAATGCAACAGCCCCGCTCGGCCCTCGCACCCCTGGGTCCAGTTCGGGCGGCCTGTTCTTGACACGGGTTTCTTGTTCTCGCGCTCGAACGGCGGGAACACGACTCAAGAACACATGTTCTGGGAACAGGATCACACCCCACCTCCTCGTCAGGGTTTTACAGGAACACACGGAAAAACTCGTGAGAGTTTGATTTTTGAACAGCTGCAAAAAGTAGAAAGATGGCTTCTAAAGCCATAGAAAATGGAAATTTTTGCAAAACTAACATTAATTATTTTCCGTAACACAGAAATGAATGTTCCTGTTTATATAGAAAAGAATTCAGCCCATCCGAACATTAACTCTCGAATAACGTGGCCTACATGGACGCCGCCATGTTGAATGTTGCTTGTCACTATACCAGCGATAACCGGTTGTTTGTTCCCGGCGTTCGAGCGGCCGACCACGAACAACAAATCGAGCTGTTCGTGAACGTCACACAGGAAGAAGAAGACACCCGAATCGGCCCTGGGTATACCTGCGCCTAAGCTTGAACGTCCACACTCGAATGGAGCCCTTGGTGATTACACCTTTAGGGCAGAATTCTCCATCTTGCACTGCTAGTGCTACGCGGTGCAATTCGATCTTTGGTTTTGAGTTTCTTCGTCAGGTGTACACAACTTGATTGATTTGTGATAAGCCATGGGCTTTAGGCAACCTCTTTTTTACGAACTTTTCTCGTAATTTAATTAAATTGAATATAAGCATAGATTACCCCATCTGAAATTGTGCCGGCTTCAGCCAAGTGGTTACTTCGTTTCTAACGAGCTTTTGGTACAAAGTTTATTGGTTTACCCAGTAGGGTAGTGGGTTCGAATCCCACATAAGAACTACTGGCGCCATCCGGCACTTTTTCCCCTCATGGAAACAAGGTGTAGCATCCTATGTTTTCTTCACTGGTAGCAGGAGATACAATTTTAATGCATTTTGTCGTCTTCTTTCTTTTCCAACCACACTTTCCGACATTAGGCTACCTCCATCCAGAACTGTGGGGTGCGACGTCCGCTCCGCTACATGATGAGGCCTGTTTTGATTGTTTCAAAAATAATTTACAGTTTCTTGAACCGTGACTAATTCAAGAAATCTTGCATAAACGAGGTAGGGAAATGGGCAGAAAACGAATGATTCTGTAGCAAGTTACAGAACGGGAAAAGTGAAACGGCTTTTTCCCGCATAGTAAATATCACTATGTACAGTACTTAATTGTGTCTGCATATCCCTCAAGGACTGCTGTGTTCGTTCAGTGCCGAGCCTCTGGCCGGCTCTGATCGCGCTGGGCCCGGCAGGCCAGGGCGCGCGCGCACGATCATCGGAATATGGCGGCGCCCATGAAATAGGTTACTCTGTAAACAAACAACAAAGTTAGCAATGGTTGGCGAACCATCGGGATTTTACACACAACTAAGAAGGAGACATTGAGAAAAATACTACTAATCGGAAGAGACGCAGGTTCCAAGTTTCTGTGTCAGAAGTACGCTCTATTAATTTCAAGAAGCTTGAGCATTTGCGCGAGCGTTGTTGTTGTTTTGTTTCAATGGCGCTTTCAGCAACTATGGCCCTTTTCCAATACTCGACTTGGGCTCTCAGGCTTCGTTCCCAAAACCAATCCCCGATTGTGGACCTGAAGCGTTTAAATTAAATTGGATTACTGTAACTTCTGGCTCTCTTGCATCTTATTTGATGTTTCGTGGCACTATTAGACTAATTCCTGCGCTTACAGCTTCAACGGCAGCTAGTTAAAAAACAGTTGAAGCCTGAGACGGAGCCGAATTTGAGTATTGGAAAACGGCCTATGGCTAGCCTATTTGTGCCAATAACTGTACGTTTATTCATACACTTTATTAATCAGCATCACATTACGGAGTTAGGAAGAAGGTCCAGTTTTAGAAGCAGGAGTGCGAGAGCGAGTATGGACTGGAAACCATATGCACTTAAAGCCTGGGCCAGGCCGGGACTCGAACCCGGGCCTCATTGGTGCAAAGTGAGGAAAGAACCTATACACTAACCCACTCCCCCCTTTGCAGGAGTGCACAAAGCTCAAGCTTCTTGAAATTGCTTTACAGGCATGGCATTAGTGGTGGTGGGGAGATTTTGTCGGAGGGTAGGGGGGATAGGCTACTGTAACTTAAGCCATGGTTATGTCTAGAATGTAATGGGTTCCCTGAAGGTTTTTCGGCACAAATGCAAAATACCCTGCCACTCACCTTGCCATGCTTGCCCACCTCGTATTCTACAAGGCCCACTTCTATTCGTGTAGCTGCTCCCCGAGACCTACATTGGACTTAGAAAATTCTTCCACCCGGTTCCCCATCCACTTTGCATTGCATGACACACAAGGCCCACTTCATATCCCAATATCCCCGTAGCCACTCCCCGGGACCCATATTGGACTTAGAAAAGTTTTAGTTGTCCCCTGGTGAGTTGTAATTGTGTGTAATTCAAGTGAGTGCTTCATTCTCAAAAATGACTTCAATACTGTAAGTTAAACAACCTCCACTCGACTACGAAGCCTTTTTAGGGCTATTTTCACATGGCAGGGTATTCAGCAATTACTTCGGTTATTCAGGGAAAGGTACAGGGTTTAAAGTGTAGGCCCCTTAATTTGACAATTTTTGTGATTTCCTTCCCATTATTAACAGCTAATTGATCTGTCATCTCTCCTGAATGTTCAACTTCGTCTGTCGACGGAACCTGAGCAGTAAATTAAAGACAGAGGCAGCTGCCAAGGGATGGAGAGGAAAGCTGCGAGGGGTGGCAGTAGTGGCAACTGTTGGAATAGGGTTTGTTGCTTGAGAAAATGTTGGGCGCAGTTGGTAGATTTGCAGCATACTTCATCTATTCGTTGATTCTGCTGAGCAGATGCACAATCAGTCAATCATTTCATTGGCTGATCACACCGCCATCAGTTACACATGTTATAACCCCTGTTACACGTGTTGGTGGTTTCCACTTCGCCCACAACCACTTTACCTCATCGTTCACAGGTGCCCGTGTAGGTTTTAGCTGTAGGCCTACTCCATGTCCCTTTCTTGTTTTAGTACTGTCAAACTTTCATAATTCGGGAGTTATGCAGAATTTTGGGGGGTATTTGATAAAATGTCCATTTTTGTGGTGGGCACAGTGACCAATGAGACAAAGTGGGACATGGGCAAAGTGACTGCTCAACGAACCTCTCGATCATGGCCAGTCACTCAGGACAGAGCAGTTGTGTAGAGAAAGAATGCCATCAACTACCCACATCTCTGGCCATTGCTGGCCAAGCAGTTCCTGTGTTACCGATTGATTGTGCAAGTTTTGTACTGCTTTATTGGTCATCTGCAGTTCAACATTTATTGTACAATATATGCTATCCAGCACATGCCCAGGAAAATGTACAAGCTTTTACCTGAAGTAAAAATGCCACTAACTCCCCAATCGTAGAAAAGCAAAGAAACCAATCAGAAATTACTTGATACTTAATTCATAGTTCTGAAGCATTTGTTGTTCTGTCAACAATTTACATGTACATGTAGAATGTGAAGCAACAGGCTAGAATAGTAATTATGCATTTCCTTTCTAATTACTTCAGGGGAGGGATCATTTTATATCGTGAGTGGCTCCGACTAGACCGAGCGCTCAACTACAAAATGGATCCATCAATTCCAGACCAGCGGCATACCTACATCTACATCACTCCAACTCCCCCTGCAGGTGCGTGACCCCGCATGTGGCGCTATTTGCCAGACTCCCCGTAGACACTCTCAGTTTTTCACAATTCCTGCCTTAGGTATCTACTTTGAGTTGCAAAAAGGGAATCATTTCCAGTGGGTGTCCAACACCCAATAAAGAAAAAACAGGACTATGTGATCTTCATGCAGGATATTGTGGCTAGGTAAAAACCACACCATGTCTTTGTAGCCCGCAGAAAAAGTAACCTATGATCTTTACCCTGTGACCTTTGTGCATATGCATGAAGTTGACTGAGGTATTTAGAGAAATCACAAACACTAGGGCCACTTTTCTTGTTTTTCCTTTGGCTGGGAAAAAAGAGGATAAGAAAATAAAAAGGATAACTGGAAGATTTCATGAGGGTGCCAAACAGAAAATATTCCTTAGCCAGCACACCTAAACAGCAGAAATCCATTGAAAACAAGATTTTGTGTTCCATTTAACTGTCCCCAAATGAAGAGCAATAAACTCTGCTTGTTAAGTATAAATTGTCAGTGATATTAACTCGTAATATCGAACCTTTCTGCCATCAGATGACTTGGTTGCTCAAATGAGGAGTAAAGTGAAATGGAGACTTTCAATCCTGGAGCACTTTCTTGAAGACAAACACCCCGATGGTATGATTTCCCAAGGATTGAACCCCAAAAGAGCTTGGGGCAGGGATGGAATCTGTCCCCGTCACTTTCCTCCAATGCCGTCTCACTGCATTTGTTTAATGTACCAAGCCTTGAGGAGATTTGTCGCTAACATTGTACAGCCCTTTTAACAACAGTTTGATGAAACTTGGACTTGTCGTTCTTGCATGATGCATATTTTTCCGAGACAGGTCAGCCAAAAATCCATTTACTTGTTAAAAAGAATCACCAGACTGTTGGCTAAAGAATTGAACATAATTGACCTTCCTCAAAAACCTGTTCTGCGAGACAAAACCTGCTTTTAATTAGTGAGCACTGATTCACTGATGAAGTGTCAAAAAGAACTGTTAAGCTTCATGCTTGAAAGTTGACACAATAGCTTAGACTTTCTTCTGGTTTTTTTGGTGAGGTAGTTCTTTAAGACATTTTTCTCTACCCTCAAACAGTCCTTTCCAAGTTGCCCCTGGACCGGACAAATGATGACCCCTGGCGTTTACTCAAGAGGGCCCAGTTTGATAACCCCCAACGCAGACGGACAGCAGTGGCCAAATTGGCCAAGAAACATCACTGGATCGGTAAGTATTTAATGTTATGGATGTGTAACCGTGAAAAATGACTCACCTAACAAAACTTAAGACACTAGGGGGAAACTCGCAACAAACAACAAAAACCAAAGATCTTTTAGGGAAAAGGCGCAGGGAAACTGTATTAACAAGGACTCAGACACCAATTCTAGACTTCCACAAAAAAAATGACAAAAAGAATTTATTATATTTGAAAAGACTGCCACAAACAACTTAAAAGACCAAAGAAAATAATAAAACAAACACTAAAAAACCCAGAAACTTAAACCAGAAATTAAAACAGGAAACTATAAAACCAACACAGTGTCCCAATAATGGTAAACAAATTGAGCAATCTAAACAACAAAACTCTGCAAATCAAGAGCAAGTAGAAAAGAAGAGAACGTAAATACCACAAGTTTTAGTGAACAAAACAATGAACTTAATCTCCACGAATAAGTATGAATTTTCTGTGAGGTCCTTATCTTCTAACACACAAAAAAACACTTAAAGACAACTTAATAATAATAATGAGATAATAATAATCGGACAAAAAATTTCCATATCAAAACTCACCACTGACTCGGGCAGGGAAGGGAAAATACGCTAGCAGTCAAGTACACTCTGAAACCAGAGGAGGAGAGGACCGGCATGCCTACTCCCAACACTGCTGACCTGCCAACTGAAGGGGTGGCTGAGAGGGGCCTTTGTTCTAAGCTAAGGGGGGGGGGTCTGCAACTAATTCCTTGGGAGTGAGTCATGGTACCTGATATAAGCAACATCTGCACACAGGGCAGCTAGTAAAAGATAAACAATGAGGGAATACAGCCATGATGCAACATTTAGGGGGACTACATGTGTTCTATGTCTACTCGAAATTTTGGCTCTGCCACACTCGCGCCATCTTAAACCGTTGCTGTCCCCAGCAACAGTAATAAAAATAAGTAAAGCTTATACATACATAAACCATTAACACAAAAGAAACAGCAAAGTATAACATACTGCGCATTTACAAGAACAATCATGGGTAATAATTCAAGTGAATCTAGCAGGCTTGTCTTGAAATTCTACCGGTGGTGGGACATCCGTGAACTGCTCTCCATGTGGCTCGTCACTCTGCTGATGTGCACGCAAAAACCGCAAGTGTTGCCTCATGTGTCCCATTGTTTCATTATGGAGGCCTGGCCAGTAGAACTTGTCCTTCACCAGTTTCAGTACTCTAGCGTAGCTCAGCTCTTCCATCTTGCCGTGTAGACTCTTCAGAACTCCTTCTCGTAACTTGCGTGGGAGCACAGTTAGGTACCGAACGTTCTCTGTGCCTCTCCTGAAGAACAGCAGTCCACCCCTCACCTCAAGGTGATCCCATACGCCGAGCAGCTTCTGGACTACCCTAGGCTCTTTCGCCATCTTCCTTCTACTCATCCTCTTGGCATTGGCCAACTTGAGCTCCATCACTCTCCTTACAGCTGGATCGCTCCTTTGGGATTCTTGTAGACTTGGGCCACATCTTGCGCCTCCGTCACCTTCACTTGGCTGGCTACTTGACGGGGCAATGGCAGGCACTTCATCGGGGTTTGGTGAGGGAACATAGGGGGTCTCTGTCACGGCTGCTGGCTTGCTCGGGAAATAGGTGGGTGGCTCATCTTCAGTACGCTTCGTCCTGTTTAGTTGTGACTGATGTACATATAGGGTCCGTTCTAAGCTCCGAATGTAGTGATGTTGCCTCTGCTGTTCTCCAGCAACTTTAGCTAGGGCAGACTTGAGTGTCTGGATCTCCTCAAACTGCTGCAGAATGACCTGCTGCATACAGGCTTGATGCCTCAAAACCTCCAACATACTGGAGCTCGGCTCAGCAACCGGGACATCAGGGGGCACAGGACTGGAGTTGTCCGGCATGGGGTCAAACCCACACAACTGAAGCGGAGTCAGGACTTCTGTTGCCATCATGAACAATATTGTCACCCACTACAAGAACACTGTGTTGGTTTGACTGAGACCGACCAAAACAAAAGGCCACCAAGACCAGAAAAAAAAAGGGAAACTAGCTTAAAATCCTAAAAAAAATTAAATATCTAGTCCCTACTAAAACAGTTTCAAGCTAAGTTTAAAAAACATATTCCCTACCCGGATTCTCCACCAAAAAGAAAAAAATGTAACCGTGAAAAATGACTCACCTAACAAAACTTAAGACACTAGGGGGAAACTCGCAACAAACAACAAAAACCAAAGATCTTTTAGGGAAAAGGCGCAGGGAAACTGTATTAACAAGGACTCAGACACCAATTCTAGACTTCCACAAAAAAAATGACAAAAAGAATTTATTATATTTGAAAAGACTGCCACAAACAACTTAAAAGACCAAAGAAAATAATAAAACAAACACTAAAAAACCCAGAAACTTAAACCAGAAATTAAAACAGGAAACTATAAAACCAACACAGTGTCCCAATAATGGTAAACAAATTGAGCAATCTAAACAACAAAACTCACTGACTCGGGCAGGGAAGGGAAAATACGCTAGCAGTCAAGTACACTCTGAAACCAGAGGAGGAGAGGACCGGCATGCCTACTCCCAACACTGCTGACCTGCCAACTGAAGGGGTGGCTGAGAGGGGCCTTTGTTCTAAGCTAAGGGGGGGGGGGTCTGCAACTAATTCCTTGGGAGTGAGTCATGGTACCTGATATAAGCAACATCTGCACACAGGGCAGCTAGTAAAAGATAAACAATGAGGGAATACAGCCATGATGCAACATTTAGGGGGACTACATGTGTTCTATGTCTACTCGAAATTTTGGCTCTGCCACACTCGCGCCATCTTAAACCGTTGCTGTCCCCAGCAACAGTAATAAAAATAAGTTGTGTTGGTTCTGTGCTGCCTTCTTTGTAGAGCTTTGTGGTCCACTGGTTAAAGTTCAGACTGGTGGCTGAGTTGTCCAAGTGTGGATTTGAGCCCAGTTGTGGTTGTTCTGTCAATTGCAAGACTATTGGTTGCATTAGTTACCCATAGGCGGTATCTTAATGTACAACGTTTAATGCCATGGGCTCACAACAATTGCCAACTGATTACACCCACTGCCCTTTCAGTTGAGAAAATCAGGATGTGCTTGGTCATTTTGACCTTCACTGTGTTTATTCAATTTTCCCAAAGAGGAATTGAAATCTAAATTATTTCAGAAAAATGCAGCGTTATGTAACAAGTACATGTAATTAGTTTGCACAGTTGTTCCATGTTAGCATCATAGTTGCACAGATGGTCCGTTTGGTCCCCAAAATGTTGAAGTTGTGAAAGACTTGGGAGTGTTGAGCCAGCATTTTGAAGAAAAGGATTTGTTTAATCAGTAGCTTTAAGGTTCCACTTTTTTATCAGATGCCGAGTATAGAGCCATTGCACAGGCATGTGATCAGAGGACTCTGATTGGTCTAGCCAGGTCAGCTGATGTGGATGCCAGGTTCTTTCTGGCCCCGCCCTCTCTGGAGGACTCCAAGGTTGAAAAAAAAATGTTTTCCTAAGTTGTAATCAAGTTATGTGATTTTTGTGGCCGAGTCTCATGAACATTTGTGAAGATGTGTCCTTAAGCAGGCAACCATGCAATAATTGATTCTCATTGAGTATATTAACACCCCAGCTGGTTTTTGTAGTCGTTAATTTATAGGGATGGCCTTCTTAAGTTTACCGCCCAGAATATGATAAGTCAAACTTGCGTCTCAAGCACCTTTAAATAGGATTTAAAAAGGATTTGTTTCTTGTCAATCTCAGCAATTGCTAGAGACTAGAGTAACAATAATCGTGTAATAACTTATGAATGTTTCACTTCATTCCATTATTAGGAAAGCAGAGAGGAAGGATTTAAGAGGCTCTTAGGAGCTCTACCAAGGGACAGAATTGACAGATGCACCGAGTTCTTCACTCTGAGAGCCATGGCAGAGGGCAAAACAGTCCAGGCCCACGATCAGGTCTTTTTTTATTGTTGTTATTATTATTGACCATAATTCTGTAGCCATTGTTTTTTGCTAGACCATTCCTAAGTCTTTTTAAAATCCACCACTGTGCAGGAAACTGACGGCGTATTCTCGGTACTTCAACTTCCTCAATCTTGAAAAATCTTGCAAAACCTCTTTGTGATTTTTGAAAGATCTAAGCCGTAGTATCCAGCGTGGATCAAAATTTATGTGTGACTATTGCTTATTCAGGTGAAGCCAATTAGGATCACATTTGTGTCCAAAATATGTGCAGATCTCCTTAAGATGTTAATACATATTCATGTGCTGGAAACTGCTTTCAAACTTGTAGTGTAACAATTCATACAGAAGACACAAGCCTGGACATCCAAACCAAACATAAAAAGCTTCAGGAAAGCTTTGATATAGAAAAGCCATCATTCATTTTAAGGAAAGCACCACACTATTGCCCCTGCTCTTAAGACTACAAGTACCGGTAATTCTGAACAGCTGGATCGGAATTGGACCCTTAAGAGTGTCTGTTCTCTCCCTCGACCAGAGCGGGATGCTGTCTTTTGGCGGGAACACCCTGACCTTTGTCACCGGTCTGAGCAAGATCCCCGAGGAGGCCAGGGAGGCAGTCAATTTGCAGGCCCTGGTCAGTCACTCCGAGGTATGCTCATTGGTTCCTTGCATAAACCAGGAAGGGTACTCGGAAGTAACACCCCATGGGGGCTGACACACCAAGTGCATGCAATCGCCTGCATGTCTATAGCACAGCATGTGCCTGCTGTGAATGCATGTGTAACCAGTATGGTCTTTGACGGCCGATGATGGCAGCAGTGCTCAGTTGTTAGCTTGGCCTTTCTGTCACGTGCACAGAGCACCATTGCTCCATGTCCATTTCAGAGCCTTTGACACTTAGACTTGCTTCACATATAGAAGGGAGTTCCATGCCATTTATACCCTGATTGGGAGCAAGTGTGCTGTGAGAGCTCATCATGTTTGTACATTAGGGTATGCATGTCAAATGGTAAACTCCCATATGCGGAGCACAAGAAGGTGAGTAAAGAATTTTTCACCGGAATGTGCACAAAAAGTAGTGTAGTCACACGAGAGGAGTGCTGTGGATTGCCCTTGACTTTGCAAGATCTTTCATCGGCAATTCTTGTTCCTCTTGCTCCTCATTCAAGTGCCCACACTATGATGCTTCAATCAGAATTCAAATAACCTGGGTTTTCCAGGGCAAACCAGATCAACCCTGCCACTTCTCTTCTACGCGATACGAAGATTTAGGTGTGATCTAAAAAACTTTTTTAATCGGATCCCAAGGTCCCAAGCCACTGTGAGGAGATAGTGAAGCTGGGAGGCCTGCAGCTGCTGATGAAGCTGTGCATGTCCAAGGCAGCAGTGGGCAGCCTCAAGGTGCAGTGCTACATCGCTCGCATCCTGGCCAACATGGCGCTCAATGAGCACCTGCACATCAAGATTGTTCAGGCAGGTGGGTGCCAAAAAAAAAGAGTACTTGTACAACACTTTGTCAATGTGGAATGACATAATAAGTTCATTTAAGCACTTGTCCAATCACAGTGGTGGCAGTCAGTAACATTTTGCAGTGTTACTTGAATGCCACGTTTTGCCCTGTTCAGGCTGGGTCACCGTTCTTGCCTCGTGGATGAAGTCCAATTATATCCCCCTTGCGGCTCACGCTGCCAGGGCTCTGATCAATCTTGACCGTGATGGTGCGACAGAGAAGCTAGATGACGGTATTTTCCTCCTGCATCCCCAAACCAGAACGAGGTGAGGAGATCTACATTTCTTTTTCAAAAAAGTGCGGAAAACACCAACGAGAATGACCAGAAAGTGAACTTCTTGGAATTGTATCAAAGATATCACGAAATCCTTTTATCATCATTTATTCCAAGTAAAGACTCCTTGGCAAATATCCAGATGTGTGTGACTTTTGCTGATTTGAGAGAGTTGTTACCACATTCGTGACGGAGAACGTTTAGAAATGATCAAGCTATATGTATGCACGCAGGCACGCATGATGGGTTAAATCGCCATGCACGCCCAGATCCACCTCTGGGTGATGTTTGTACAAGCCAGTTTGCCATTTATTTCATACAAGCACAAAATTGTCTTTGAAGGCAGCCTGTGTGTTGAACTTGAATACGACCGCTGGGCACAGCCTGTTACAGTCGCAAATATCACACTGCAGACACACTTGGTGGTATTGAAACATATGAGATTCCGACAAGAAAAATACTGCTGACCGCAAAAATATTGCTAATAGGACTCTAGCAAGTTAGTTTTGTGGCATTTTGCAGCCTAACAAAAATTAACTTCTGTGTCATTTTCTAAGTCCAAATTTTCAGACAAAATAATACCATCCAAAGGTGGTATAGCTCAAAACCTTGCTAATAACAGATATTTGGTGTTTGCTTTATTCAACTGATTTCTTAAGTACATTTCTTGATAACTTTTCCCGTCTGACATAAGCTATTGAAAGTTACTGAAATCGAGTTAAGGCGTTATTTAATTTCACGCTTCTCCAAGGCAAGTGCTGGAGGCCGATGTGGTCTTTGTGCACGGGCTCCTGGGAGGAGCTTTCAAGACGTGGCGGCAGCAGGACAAGGCCAACAAGGAAACCAAAGAGCCCCAGCGTGAAGAGGCAAAGGAAGATGAGATGAGCCCGGCCGATGAGAAATGGACAGACTGCTGGCCAAAGGTTCAGAAAGAGACTGGAGCAATTTTTCTGTCCATTCCCCTGTTTACCATGAAGTGTTTTTGCCATGTTCCTGACCTGAGGCTGATCGTATATCTCATTTTTTTCTTCCCCATAAAGTCTTAACATTCACAAGTACCTTTCTGTTTAGGGATGAAGGTTTTTGAATAACATGGAAAATGACTGTTTGGGGAAAAATAAATTAGGTTTCAAATCAAACAAGAGAGGTTTTAGCTAAGGTTTGTCATCTGGAAGTTTGATGTTGCCCCATTGTAAAAACATCTTATATATCTGTTTCACACTTCACACAGATACTTAACAAAGTACAATATTAAATTATGGCTTCTCAACAAGGTTTGGATTTCTGTTGATTGATAGAGGTGAGTACCTGATTGGTATATCTGCTTTTCAAATTCATCTAGACCTGGTTGGCCAAGGACTGCCCCCACATGCGCGTACTGACCATCTCTTATGACACCCACATGTCAGAGTGGTCCGCCAAGTGCCCCTTTGAGAGTGAAAAGTAAGTGCATTAGAGAACGTTTGGTAGGGTAAACCCCCGTACTAGTTGGGATGAGAGCTTTGAACACCGTTGAACGGGGTTTTATTTTGAATGATACAAATATTGACTCTAAGTCCTATACTTGAAGTAGCTCAGCCATTCAGAATCACAGCATGTGCATTACAAAAGACACTTTTTGTGCTTCTCTATGCATAGTATGCTGCAGGGATCAGACAAAATATGAACGTTGGAGAAAAAAGTGTCATTTAGGGGTCAGTGGTTACACCTTGGAATTGGTTATGACAGTGTATCATTCAAACATAATTGTCCAACTTGAAAGCCAGAAATATTAGCAAAGGCAGTTCTTGTGCTTGTCACATCAGGTGCAAACTGACAGGGAAATGAACACTTACATCTTGCTTATTCCTGTTATTAAGACAACTTCAGTTAAAAGATTACATTAAAAAAATTTTTTTTGTAGACGCTCACTTGCCAATCGTTCGACAGAGATACTGAATAAATTACATCGCGCAGGTGTGGGCCAAAGACCAATCATTTGGGTGTCGCACTCCATGGGAGGTAAGATGCACAACCATGATGAAAAATATTCTAATTTTCAGGTGAGCTCCCTCTTCATGTCATTTTCTCCCCCAAAACGCTTGTATCCATGAAAATCACACCTTGACCTGCTACATACCATAAGGTAGGATATCTTGTTTTTTCAATGACAGGACTTCTGGTGAAACAGATGCTTTTGGATGCCTGCGAGCGGTCGGAACTTCAGGAGGTTGCCGACCAAACACATGGTGTGGTGTTCTTCAGCACGCCCCACCATGGCTCTGTGCTGGCCGCG
This sequence comes from Acanthaster planci, assembly GCF_054643075.1. NCBI lineage: Eukaryota > Metazoa > Echinodermata > Asteroidea > Valvatida > Acanthasteridae > Acanthaster > Acanthaster planci. Next base: position 11,835,752 of record NC_141789.1, on the reverse strand, counting down.
GCATCGCAGCAGGCCAAGCTCCTTATATACCCATCAGTGGAAGTCAAGGAACTAATCCAAGGTATAAGGTGAAATGATATTGTGGTTTGTGAGAGAAAATGGTTAGAATTCCACTTTCCATGCTATGTTTGAGCACTGTTGTTACCTTGTTAGTCCTGTTAGACTCGGAATATTTTAAAGGATATTTCAGGAATCAGTTTTGAGGGTGTACATGGTAAGTTGTGACCTGAAAACTTACCAACGGAAATGTTTGGAAAAACCTTGAGTTTACTGAACGAAAATTATATGATGATACATGTATGTTTGAGCCAAGCTGTGACATAGTTTAGACAAATGATTGTGCATATTCAAAAAAAGTTGTCTCTCTTTTCCAGAATTCATTGATTTCCTATATTTTCCTCTGGTTTCTCTTTGGTAGAAATTAATTAGCTCTTATTTTTGTAATTTCCAAATGCCGTTAATTGAAAAAAAGGTAATTTAAAGTTGGAGTTGTTTGCTTATGGTCTTTTTTTACCAGATTCCCCATCCCTGAAGAATCTCCATGGGCGTTTCCGGGCGTTTGTGCAGTCCAGACGTCTGCCTGTACTCAGCTTTGGTGAAACCAAGCCCATGAGTATCGGGCTGGGAGTCAAGACTGTGGTGGTGCCTGTCGAATCCTCACGTGAGATGCAGATGCTTAGCTTAGGCCGTGTCCGAAACGCGCTTCCAGAGCTACGGCTAGGTCTATTGTCTTCGCGTCTCTACGCATTTCCAATGGAGCGAAGACCTAGACCTAACTCTAGACAAGCGATTCGGATGCAGCCTCAGTGGGCAGAAGAGATCTGTTGAGATCAAATTGCTAAAATGTTTGCCTTAGAACGGCTGTGTGGCATGAAGCAAAGCAACATAAGTGAATGACCAGTTAGAGCCAGGTGCATTTCTGGAGCAAAGCTGTTCTATTACCCATCTCTCCTAGCTATCTCTCCTTTGCACCATTCTCTATGTCACTTGTCCTGACCAAATACCATCGCTCGTTGCGTCAGTCTCATTTGGGGCTGTGCACACACGTATTGCTTTTTGGCGCATCTCTTCAGTGATGTTCCCCGGCCGTCTAGAAATGGGGCTGCCTTCCTGTCGTTCATGGTGTTGCTTGTGATTTTACATTAAAAGGAATATGAGAAAAGGTGAACAGTACTATGCTTTGTGATACAGGGAATACCGGAAGACCTTCAAACTCTGAACAAGTTTGAGCAAAGACCGTTTGCTAACCACTGGTTGATTTTGCCTGGTACCCAAGATATAGTTTGCTCTCAGGTTACCAAGGAAAATTGACCAGAAGCTGTCTCATGGTCAGTATCAGTTGTCGTTTGAACTCGCTCGTTGTCCCAGTGACTGACTTGGCTGTATATTCTTTATGACCAAAACATCCCAGATCCTGGATACGGTGAGTATCACTCCCTGGACGTCAACCACCTGGAGATTTGCAAGCCGCCCAGCCAACGCTCCCTGCTCTACCAGCTGACCCTGCGGTTCATCAACCACGCCGTGCCCCGTTCGCTGCCCCATGTGTTGTCCGAGAGACTGCGGGAGGATCTGGATGGGGAGGACACAGCCGAAGTCTTCTATCCGTTGGGCATGAGCTTTGGGGAATAGCAGGGCAGTGGTCTAGTTCATTTCCAAGCCCCCAATTAAGTTTAAATGTAGCCATCAGGAAAAGGACCAAAGTACCACGACAAAGTTGGCTGAGTTCCTCATGTAAGAAGGGAAAACAAGTACTTGGGCACACAGGTGACACGGATAAACAAGAAATATGCAGATATTTGTAAAAGTACTCAACCTCAGTACTCGGACTCAGAGTCTGTTTGCAAATTCTCATGACATTTCTGGTACACCTGTTTACTCGAGTTCAGTCTTGTAATTGGAAGCAACTTGAATAGCCTGAACGCTTTCTGTTCTAAAGACCTTCATCCTGATGCTGCCATGTTTGTCTTGTTTCCCGTAGCCCCTTGAGCAATAATAATACAACTTCAAATTTTGATGAAAGGGAACAGACTAATTTTCCTTCCAGCCTCAGGTTGGTCACATTACTTTGAATGGAAAACAAGCAAGATGGTCCATGAAGTTTATACCCACTTTACCACTTATATTTCATATTCTTGTTGAATTGAAAAAAGGAGTGAACTCTGGCAAAGAAAGCAAGCATATTTTGTTTGACGTATCTGATGATGAGTTGTGTGGGTTCATGCCTTTAGGTGTCAATTTAAGTTCCACATGATGGGAAAAGGCCACTTTCCTGTCAGAATGAGAAACTTGTGGATTTCATGAGCAGTTGTATCTAGTTCGTGCTAAGTAGGAGACATTGTTTGGTGTATTTTTTGTGCTAAGCAAAAAAAATCCACTGGCAACTATAATCACAGGGTGGGGAGGGGAAGGAGGCACTTGTCGACCCCCCTCTCCCAATTTATTTTGGAAAAGAGGAAGGAGAAACAAACAAATGGAAAAACGCGAGGGAAAGGGGGTGAAAATCACCAATGTGCTTGAAAGTACCTTGGAATTTACTCCTGCCATTTACAATTTGTCAGATCACTGCAAAGTGTCCCCTCCCCCAAAAAACAAACAAACTCATGGTGATGCCCATGTTTTGTTGTCAAAAACATGGTTGTAGTCGAGACAATTACAAGACCCAATAAGACCATCAAAGACCAGCACTAGACGCCAAGCCTGAATTCAAGTCACAAGCCATTTAAACAAACTGCAACAAAAGCTTCCCTTTGTCATTGTTCACCCTGTTACTTGTGACGGGTCTTGTGACGGGTCTTACACTTGGTCATGTCTGTGGTCAGGTGAAATGTCGTGATGGTCTTGACTGGTCAACACTGGTCTTGCCAATAGATTTGTGTTCGTTGTGCACCATCATATCTCAGATTTTTATATTGACTTTTTACTTTGGTTGAAGTATGTCCCATTGCATGTTTGAGTAATGGTTGAGCTCTTTATTTACCTATTGTCATTTCCTTTCACTGCAGCTGGTGATAAACATTTAACCACTTGCTGCCGGGGACTCCAGTTTTGCGCACCGTGTGTTTATACGCGTGGCCGGGGTCTCCGAAATCGGACAAAGGGAACTGGGCCTTGTAACAAACCACCCAGCAGCAAGTGGTTAAAGTAGCTTGTCTTTTAAGGCCTTAAACATTAAAGAAACTTTTAGTACACTTGTATGCTTGCCAGTAGGAAGGCTGGAGACTGGTTTGCGAAGAGGTTTTATGTATTCAGTATCAAACTGTTTTCAGTTATCATTAATCTAATCTAAATTATTTAATTTGTGATATACAGAGAGATGAAAGAAGGAAATTGTCACGTGCATAAATCACGTGTATGGTAGTATGTGACAGGCTGAACAACCGGGGGAGAGGCTTTCATAAGGATGGTCCAATTCGTTTACTCAAACCTCCTCAACCCACAATTCTGTAGGCAGTTTTGGAGGATTTGGGAGGATTGAAGCTTAATCACCAAGAGAGTGGCTGATCGTGAAGGGTATGTTAAGGTCCTGGGCTAGACCTTGTGCTGTGTATGCCGAGCCACGCATTAATTCAGACCTAGACTACATGCGACATCATCCACGCTGCTCAAGGATACCACTTGCACAATAACATGACAGGAATTGCAGGAAGACTTTGAAGGATCAAGGCAGTGGTCACCCCTCCAAGAAAACGTTCAGGAAAATGACAGGATTTTGGAGGATTGAGACTGTATCCAAATTTTCCATGGATGCAATGGGAGGATTTTGAAGGACTGAGGATAGATGCATCCAAGCCAAAATTGTCTTTGGCAATAGGTTTAAACGTATTCAGTTCCGGAAAAGGAGCACTCCTCTGTATTGTTTATTAGAATGTTGAGCACAAGGCTGTTCAATGTGTTCACGGAATAAAGACAACCACCACATTTTAACAACAAATTTTCAGTCATCGACGTTGATGTTATAGTTGTTAATGTTCCTAAGTTTATTTTTCTTTCCTAGTGGAAATACAATTCACAGATGCATGTACACTTTGGTGCTCTATCAAATATAAATAAAAGTTGATATTTATTTTGTAAAAATGAACACAATTCTGAATTCTGATGCATGATCCAAATTAAAACAAACCAAAGTTTTAACAAACTTTACATTCTCGTTACTTGATTGCTTCTTTCCAGGAGGTTCAGTATGAAATCTTTCTTAGGTTACAGCTAGTCCCTGACTTTGTGGCACTGCAGTTTGCAACTAGTTGATAGTGTAAAAGTGAACACGTGTAAAAATTCATGCACAAAGCATTTGCTAAAATTCATCCAACTTAAAATGTATTAATTTTTTGTGACTTGGCAGCACACATAAAAATAGTGATGCCACAAATGTGGATTCACCTTGAGGCCAGAGACCAATTACATATTAACATGGTTGCTCTAAGCTACATTCACTTGCGCAGTTTAAAATTAGCCTCGTGGTTTCACAGCTCATAATTTAGCAATCCCAATACAATCTATACATTTATAAAATTTCATTATCCAGAAATCCAGAACAAACAGTAAAAACAAGTATCAGGATGCAGAATTGCACTAAATAAAATTTAAGCACATTAAATTAGTGAGAATTTATTACACAATGCACTTAAAATTCACGATTGATCAAATGATCCTATCGTTTGCACACAAAAACATTTGAAATGGGACGGTGCCGACAAAGAATTGTGCAAGCATAGTGTAGCCTTGCATGTACGTTATCGTTGTGCCATATTATAATTGATAAAAACATCTGCATGCTCAGTAAAAGCACCTTCACCAATAATGCTGAATAGCTGATTGAAGTATGCGTCCATGATACGGTAATTTATTCATGAGTTGAATATTTACATATTTATACTTTTAAAAACCAAGAATGGAGTATTACCCATACAGGGGTGCCCCTCAAAACCCCATGCCTACAACCACGACTTTAATTTTTCATCACAAAGCATCTCCCTTGGAAAACCCATTTCTGTTGTTTAAAATATATGACCTTTAGCCTATAAAGTTGAAAAATCAATAGGCTTCCAGAAGACACCAAGACCAATCTGCATACCAAGTTGGCAGCTAATATGCCCAGTTCTTCTCAAGTTATGATGGTAAATCCATTTCTATTGTTTTAATCATGACTGTTGACATAATGGGGGGTCCAAAAACAAATACAGGAAGCCCCTTCAGCTTCGCCGGTGGACCATAAAAAAATTACATCCAGAGTTAGTTGTGTCTAAAGTTAAATATAAAAGGAACATTATTCAGAGTACGCGGTTACTATAACCAACTGACAGCACAGGATGAATAAATACTAATAATGATTTTCAAAGACATTTTCACGGAGGGCACGTTGGTATCTTCATAAATGTGGGTGACAAGTGTGGTGAAAACGTCAAACATCTCGTTCATTTAGCACATACACAAACAAGTGGAAGGAGGCAGACCCCGTGTTGAACTTGGCCACCATATGCAGCCTGTCATCATGGCAAATTTTGCTCCATGGTGGAAATGATGAGATTCTGAGTATTGCGAAAGTTGAAGTGAGAAGAACAGAACAGATATTGTGCAGCTGCTCCCCCTCAAGACTATTTGTGGCATCTGGCTTTCTTTAAACAGCCTAGCTTATGTCAAACATGGTAGCTCTGAGCCATGAATGATTCTCCAGCTAGGTTCATTTTGAAAAAAAATCTTGGCGTCCAGAGGTCAAAGAAAAAATATACACGTGGAAATGCTTTGGTTAATGTTACCCATGTCACAATTAAAAAAAGAACAGTCTTGAAGACTACAACCGGATATAAATATTCTCACCAAAAAATACTCCAGTTAGGAAGGCAATGTGTGACTTTTGATCTCCATCGGTGGATGATGGGCACTCTTACATTGGAAACACATGCATGAGTGAGGTTTTCAACTACTTTGAAAATTATGAAACTTACTTTATGTTTGCCTCAGATAGTTGAAGTTGTCAAGAAGCCTTTTGCGAGTTAAATTTGAATAAAAACTGGTACACTGAGTTCTTTAAATTCATGTGAACAAAGTAATTTGAATTATCGATACTAAAGACACTGTTTCTATACCTCGTGATTCGGGGCAAGCTTTTGCTTAGTTACACAAGAGACGCCTTGTATCAATACACAGTTTTCAATGGATAAGAAGGGCACAAAGGAACCAGTCCATTCCAGAGACGGTGGTCGCTATGCAAAAGCTTGCTCCGAATCACGGGGTATGGCAACAGTGTCTTTAGTCTGGGGAATTCGAATTATTATGTTTATGTGTAATTATAAAGCTCAGGGTACCAGATTTTATTCAAATTTATCTCACAAAAGGATTACTGCCTATTCTGTTGCTAGACTGGATTTGGACCGGCATTTACCCCGCTATTAAGCTCAGTGGTTGAATGCCAAGATCTCTGCATGAGTAGGAGGTGACGGGTTTGAGTCCCACCACAGTATGGTTGTGAAGATTTATGTAACAAATTCTTGGTAAAACCAGAGGCCGATCAAGTTCGGGGGGATTTGCTAATGACTTGTTACCAATAGTTTTAATTTTATAAATAGGAATGAAAGCATGGGCGATTTCAGGACTGTCACCTTTCTGGGGAGTAGGATTCTTTTGCAGATGAAGAAACCTCCATTATGCAACACCCCCCCAATCTAAGACCTAGAGAGGCCACTGGGTGAAACAATGAATATACCAGTACAGCACTTCAAACACAGTGTTGGCAAAAGGGTAAAGGCCAATATTCAAACTCTGACCATGTAAACCTCCATAAACTGCCATGCTACCAGAATACAGGTGATGAAAAGGAATTAACACAATGATCACGTAGGCGGAGCCTCTTGGGGTTGTAGACAGAAGTCAGCTTTTCAAGCTGTGAGTTGGCTTGTGGTATGGAGACTGTTTACCACTTTTCTCTTCATGTCTTATCATCCTCATAGCCGTCGTCGTCCGAATACTCAGTGGAACTTTCCACCGGATCACCGAGCACAATTTTTTGTCTGATCGGACACTTTTTGCTTGAGAATGGCAGCAGCATGAGCACCGAGCTCTCCTTGGGCTGGATGACCTCGATGCGCTCAAACGGCCCAAAGTCCCGCAGCCTGAAGATCAGCCCCAGGGCGGCAAAGGCCGCAACTTCGGGCAGCTCGGCGGCTAGTGTCCGGGCCCAGGCGTACTCTGTCAGGAAGGTGGACATGGTAACCGTCACGGCAAAGACAATGGTGTAGATGGCACAGACCAGCCGCAACCGGACAAAGATGTTGCGCTTCTCCGTGAGCTGTTTGGCGATGCTGACGCCACGGAATCGGAGGCGCTTCTCGGCGGCAGTGTGCAGGCTGCGCAGGACCTGCTGTGTTAGGTAGTCCAGGTTGTAGGTGCACCACTTAAGGGCACGGTAGATAACGAACACAATACTACACACAGCAAATGCCTAGATCAGCAGAGGACGGAAAAAAAAAACTCTTCCAAATATCCACACAAACCCCTACAGGCAGACTTAGCTAAGCATTTCCAAAAAATCGTGCAGGAAGTCAACACGACGTGGGGATATGTGGCCTCGCAGTTAAGGTGTGCGGTTTCTGATCACAGAGTGGGGGTTTCAGATCCTAGCAGGTGATTATATGTGACCTTTAGCAAGTTACATTAACCTCTCTATGCCTCTAATTGGGTACCTGGGAAGGCAGATATGGTTATTGTGTTTAGCCTTTTACACTTGATATGGCAGCATTGAGCTAGTATACTCCCCAGGGTGCTGAGATGGTTCCAGGAATGTTTAGATGACATGAGTCCGATGTACAGGGATAATGATAAATATTGGCACCTTTGAATGACAGGAACTGTGAGATACTTTGCACCTATTGGCACCTTTGAATGACAGGGACTGTGAGATACTGTGCACCTATTGGCACCTTTGAATGACAGGAACTGTGAGATACTGTGCACCTTCTAAATGCTACAACATTACTTGCAGCATGTTCTGTGTAAGATAAATCCCCTGATGAATCCTCATGCTGGCTTTGGAAGAATCCAGGAGCATTAGAGTGAAGGTGTCCAGAGACACCTGAAATTTGTTTCGCTGTATATCTAAATTACATACCAACAAGGCACGTTTATGACATTTCAAATTTTGCCTGTGATGTGAAAGTCTGTCTCTAACTCAAACATACATGCACCAAAAAATGCTCCAATGCATAAAAGGCAAATTTCAACTCACCATGAAGTAATTGTGCACCCAGATGACACATATTGAGGAGCCGAGGAACACAAGAAATAATCCTACAACAGAAAAATAAACGGGAACAAAACCCAATGCAATGTGAGCTCTGAGAGTCATAACTGTGTCTATCAACTTGGGCTTCTGAAGTTGGAATGCCCACCCCACTTTTCTTCAAATCCAGGATTAACCCTTGACTGGCCGCAAGTTTAATGTAGGCTTTGCCTGACTCTCTCCTGTGAGGTTCCCCAGGTGGGTTTAATTTACTCACCTGGTATCAGGACACAGCGTATGTTCCTGATGTGAGGCCTAATGACACACCAACCCTCGGCGGCCAGCATCATGCTCATGAACAGCATGGCGATCTCTGTACTCTGCACCATGTCCCGACACATCTGTAGGGATGTATTCTCGTAGCCTGCGAGTTAACCAATGAAACGATATGTCGTAAATACACGTGTGCGGCTTCTACTGCTGAGAAACTCACTGAGTCTTATTCAGTGCTTAAACAGATCATTAGTAATGACACAAATGGAGTGATGAAGGGTGACGTCAGTTGCCTTAGTGTTGGTTCTAAACATTGACCATTACCTCAGCAACCTCAGCAACTGACTCCATACACACTTGAGACTTAGTTGGTTTTTGAACACTACGTAGTTTGAAAATGGTACTTGATAATGAAGTACTCTGCTGACACCACTACATGTATCTGGAGAAACGAATGCTGTTAATAAGATTCTATGGAACTTTAGGGATTCAATATTTGACCGTTGGATAACTTAGACTAAACCAGAAGAGTGAGGAAACTGGGAGGCCAACCTGACTTTATCTGGGGTCACGTCCCAGGAATGACTTGGGAGTTGGGAGCTACAATTTTGATGCTTTACTGTTGCAAAAAGGTCTATGTAAGATACTTTTCATTCTTTTGCATATTAGCACAGAATGGCCCGGTGACAACATGGAAGTTTGCTACATAACCCCTTTAATCCCTTCGTTCCGGGAGACGTCGACACCAGCGGCTTTGTGTGAGGATTAGTGCATAGCACACATACACTCTATTCATCATGCATCTGTGGGCCTGCTGCTGGACAGGGCTTTGCACACTGGGCATACCGCAGCCCAGCAGTCACGGTCAAAAGAATCCCGGCATGAAGGGGTTAAAAGACCGACTCGTACTTCAGGCAAATGCCAAGAAATGTTTGCAGTGATATTCGCCCAGTTGGAACATGTTCAACTTCAGGAACTTCACAGCACAAGTATTTCGATCAGACATCACAAAATTGTGCTCATGTCTGCTCATGTGCCAGGTATGAACTGGCCCTTATCATCTGCCGTACCCTCTGTGATGGCCTACCTGTGGCTGCAATGACTTCCCACCATGCCAGGGTCAGGATGAGAAGCAGGAACTTAAACGAAGGGGCAACAAAGAGTAACTTGTGCAGGCGGTTGGAATACTGCCAAGAAAGACGGGCAACAAAAATGCACAAAGTCGTTTTAAAAAGACTCATTTTTGCAGATATAAAGGGCAATTTAAGTTTACGTTTTTACCCTTAAAATGGAACAAATCTGCTCCATATCTAAACAATGATGAAGTGGGAGTCAAGGGCGCAGGCCATCCACAAGTACTAGTACATGTAGTTTGATGCAGAGGGGCGCAATGATAGCCGCACCTGTGTCCGGTGCATGGCTTTGGTAAATTTATCAAATGTAAACCTGAGCGCAGAGAGTAATTTCACAGATGGGCAGTAGCGCAACTCGGGCGAAAATTCTGAAGGGGCACCCAGGGGTGCACACATTTTTTTCCAAGGAGGCATTGAAAGCAAATGACTGGGGCTGTGCACGTTCCAACATTTCAAACGGGATGGTGGGCAATGGGGAGGGGGGGCAGCCAGCCACCCATGGGGCACAGACTTCTACTATTACACGCCTCACTCCCTAGAGTTAAGCCGCTACAGATGAGCATTAGCTTCTTTCAATCTTACGAACTGCTGACCTGAGCTTGTATAGCGTAAAATTTCATTGAGTTGCTGAACACACAGATTTGTAAAGCAAAGGAAATATTTGCTTCACAAAAACGGATTACAAGCAAAGATGTCATACAATATGTTAGTTAGGACCGGTTCCCAGTTGATGTCTGCATGATCACATACATTTGCTGAGCAGTACCACCTGCTCAGCAGATGATACTGCTCAGATTTTGTACCGCTTTTTTTTGTTTTTTTGTACCTGTCTGAACTTGAACCAGTTCACAATCCAGAGGGCAAGGAGGACGATCCACAACACCAACAGGGTCTTGTAGATGGGCGGGAGGGATCCTTCATCCTTGCTCAGGTGGCTGTAGCCGTTGTTGTTCATCAGCACCAGCCTCCCCTGTGAAATGTCCACATTGCAAGGGTGATTATTATGTCCAAGGGGATAAGTGGGCTGTTGTGGGGACGGCAACGGATGGCTTCTGCACACTGACAATTACTGATGAAGATGACACTGACCCTGAACCCCCCAGACTCTTCAGAATCCAGTGCGAGGGTTTGAAGGGTTTTGTAGGACTGAGGAGGGTCTAGAGCCCAGCCAGTTTGATTTGACACAAAGCTCCATTTGATGCCCAATATGACCAAACCAAACAGGATCCATCACTGATTGTCTCTACAACAAAACACACTGAAGGATTCTTGAATGCACTTCTTACAGTGCATTAGGGCTCATGAAGACAACACTGTAAAGGTGCATGAGACAACTGTACAGATTAACCACTGGTCAGAGACAGCAAGGTCTGCACCAATGTTCCATCAACAATTTCAAGGCACTGGCAAGCAACAGAGACTTACATTACATTTATGTTAATGTAGTAGCTCCAGGGTGAAGCTTTCCAGAAACTGAAATTTCAGAGAAAGACTCTAAATTTTAAAAAGTACCTTTTCTATTCGTAAAAGGTCTGCTGATATGTGTTTTATGGCATATTGTAATATTTTTGTGGGCTCTCAAACTTTCACGGGCCTTCACATTTCTCATGGGTCTTGAGCATAGTGCCTGTATCAGACAATCCAGCCCCAATCTTGATTTCTCCACTGCAATCACCTTGCACTGGGCCTCGGCGACCCTGGTCCGGGTCTTGTTGGGCACCTCCCGGGGACACTGCAGCATGACGAACCTCAGGAAGGTGTCCCGGTGGATGCTGTGGTGGGCGTCCCAGAGGTTGCCCCCCGGGGACTGGCCCAGGGGCTGCATGGGTATAGCCTCGCACAGCATGGTGAAGTTCTCCTCGGCCTCGGGAAACTGCAGTTTCTGACAGGCTTGGTTTAAGCCTGTACGGCCGGCTTCCATTATCTACATGTATGTATCACAAGAGCAGAGAGGCAGACTTAAACTTTGACCTCTGTTGGATGTCCATAATAGTTTCAAAAATTCGCTCATCTCCCAGTGCCCTTTGCACTGTGATTGACTACTTAGTGCACGACCTCCAACCACAAGATTATAACTTCCTGTTAACGGGGCGTCATTTTAAGTTTCTGGTTAGCCAACGGCAATACATGTACTTTGATACGGCCAAAGTGTCGGCTTATATAATAAAAACATGGCCTTGATGCAATCACGGTAATTTATCTTCTTTTTAAGTGTCATTGATCACGTCTTTTGGCAATATATTTCAAATCATTGGTTATCCTGATCAGTTTTGGATGAACTAATAAAGTATAGTGAGAATATGTTCTGCACCTGGCAGAAACTTACCAGCAATGCTCTGCACATTGTTAGCTTTGACCGCGTGATGGATTTCCTTCACTAAAATCTATGCAAGGCCATCAGCCCTTCACAGCACCCTGTTCGGGCGCTAGGCGATGAGCGAATTTCAAAAACAGCAATATACAATACACTTCAAAGTGCATTCTTGTGTAGCCACATCATGACAGTGGCAGATACTAGAGTGCCAGTCACTAAGTACACAAATATATTTGCTAACTCACTAATTGACAAATGGCATACTTTCCAAGGAGGTTAATAAATGAGCACTGGCTGGCACGATGCCATGGGAAGATTTCTTTTACAACGAATTGTAGGAGGGCTTTGGTATATCATAACAGCGTTTTGTTCCACCTGTGACCAATGAGCAAAACGTGTGGTCCCAACCAGACCAGCCCCAGGAGCAGAAAAATAAGACACAAAATAAAATCAGCCTAACTTTACTCAATCATCAGCCATCAAAGTTTTCGAAAATTCCCACAAAGAAAAGAAAAGGACCTCAGTACGTGCATTCAATTAGTCAAGAACAAGTAAGAGGTCCTAGTTCAGTTATTGACTATTCGTTAATGATTACTGGTTATCTCTAATATTACCTGATAGCATGCATGGCATCTAGCCAGTGCGTTCACGCTACGTTTGCACCATCAAGACCTGCTGTGCTGACAGTGCATTATGCATCATTACCATGTGTGCGAGAGCCAGAGATTCATGTAAATAGCGCAAATTGCTGGGTTGTGCTAGCGCTCTCTTGTGATTGAGCCTGTAAAGTTGTCTTTGCCACACTACATGCTGTATTTGTTCTTTCTTATGCTTTTCCCTTGTTTGATGTTAGGATCGAATGTTTTGTTCTTTGTACAGGTATAAATAGCCACTCTGGATTACACACAGTTGTTGTTCTGACATTGAACCAATCGGACTTTACCCCCAGAACTGTGGGGTCCGACGTCCACTCCTCTCCCACGAACCTTACAGAAAAAGAGCCTTTTCTGCCATAGGTTATACATGACGAACAGGGATTCCATTCGAGTTGTGTACCCATAGAAATGTTGCTTCATTTCCCCCAAAAATGTTATGTAAAATAGCTTACATACCTTTGTTTTCAGTACCAAGAAAAAAAAGGGCCAAAAGCATGCCATTTTCCAAAAAAAAGGAGCAAATATTTCCTGATCAGTGTCTTAGAGTCTCACGGTTCACTTATGTACTTGCGAAGACGAGCCGCGACCAAATCCTTGACTACGGCTGCGATCGATACACAAGACATGGAAACTGGCTGCAGCCACTTTCCGTACATGTGTGTGAGTGCAATTCTTAGCCGCGCTGGTTGAAATGGTAGTTGGCTGCGGCGCGCTGAGGGTCACACTGACCAATCACAGGGCTCCTCATTATTTATGCCTAAACTGAAGGTAGACAAGCAACGGCCGTTGGGTACCAGTGCACATGAGCGCGCTGTCGCACAGTGAACGGTTCCTGTTGATCGGCTTTGTGCACCCAACGGCTAACACAAGACCTCCAGTCTCACTGTGCGTCACAAGCCATTCAAATAAACTATAAAACAAAAACATTCCTCTGCTACTGTTCTCCCTGTTACTTTTGACCAGTCTTCTGTCTGGCCTTGTGACTACAGTAGTCTGGAGAAATGACCATAGAGTGCATACATAGAGACTATGTGTAGCTGTCAGATGCAAGCAGTCTGCTGTCTTACCTCTCTTTTCTCTAATGCTGTGCAGCCCAGAAGCCACAGGTTTGGGATGGCAATCTCTGAATTCTTCTGAAAGATTTATACAAAAATACGGGCATAAAAAAAAAATGTGACTGATTTCAACCGGATGTCTGAGCTTATATCCTGTCTTTTACTGCTGGCTGCTTACACCAATGATGTACTGTACATGAAAACAAAACCTGACGACTGTTACACAATAAAGTATATCTAAGCACATTTATGAAGATTGCTACATGCATTCAATGCCACACCCTGGCAGGACTCGGAAATACTGAATTCAGCAGTTGGCAGACTTTGTTGATACTTTGTTGATTATTGTCTCAACACTACCTGACAACTTACCTTTTCATCAACCCCCCCCCCCAAATTTCCCAATTCACGCAATATTAATATGTCCCACATCATACACAAACAGTTGTATTCATGTTTTGATGCTGCTGTAATAAAGAACAAACGAAGTAATTCCCTAATTCCCAGTACCGAGGCCTTCCCGGCGGACCTGTGTACATTCATCAGTTCATGATGGAGGTTGAAGAGCCTCCAACCAGATATCGATAATTATTTTCTATATACGACTAAATAATCAACGAAATACACACAGTCGTCCTCACATGTGTTGTTGGTTCGCACTCGAGTTCGAAATCCAGTGACCCTTCCAATCCAAAACCGAAATGTTTGTCCTGCAGGACATCCCCGGCATTGCCAAGGAAAGCCAATGCAGCATCCGATTGCCCGTACAACAGCCGTGCACCCAGTTCGTAAATTCTGCATTCTGTCCCGAGAAGGTGACACAACGACAGGAGAAAGAACAACCAAATGCCCCTAAAACTCCCCATGGTTTCTATTTGAAAATGAAGTCTGCAACCTGATAAATGCGGATCACAAGGTGTTGTGTTCAGCACATTTCGCTGATCGTTTCGGTGACAGACCGACGACGGCTGACAGAACTTGCAATATGCAAAGTGCTATTTAAAGCTGGCAGCAGCAAAATGTCATTACGATCGAATGTTCCATTTTAACTTTGGGGGAGAGATCACTGGTCTACAATCTCACAAAGAGAAATACGTGCCCAAACAATTACATAATAGGAGTCTTTACGGTCAAACACACAAATGCATTTTTCTTTACATTTTGAAAACAATCTCTCATTTTATCTCAGCAGTCCTGTACCCTTCACCAAGCGGTGTTTTACACCCTACACAGGGTTGCATATATGCACTATGTAAGCGAAGCAATGTGGAGGGGTGTGAACAGCAGTCAAGTCCACCTGCTTTTAGTTGCGCCGCCGGATGTTCTCACCGCATATAGAAATATAGGCGCGCGTTTGTGATGAAGATTGACGTGGAGCGAGCTAAGTACGCGTACAGAATTTATTCTTTAATGTACACAAAATACATTGATTTCCATTATAATGGAGATAAATCATTGATCTCCATTATTTAGACAATGAGATCAATGCACAGATATCAGAAGATGATAATGCATGGTCTTTGCGTACACGTAGAACGCATGCAAGAAAAGCACTTGGAAAACTTACTACCATATGCCGCTTAGGGGTGCACTTCAACTCGGGGCGGATACTTGCACAGGCTCGTTTGAGATCGATCCACAATTTTTCCCAATCAACACAACAACAGCATCATCGGGTGCAGGCCTACACTTTTAATATCTGTTTATAATTTGCTCTTTTGAATTTGCATATAATTAGTCTCATGAAATTCCACCACCCGAAGATGCTAGATGCTGTCACTGAAATTAATTATCAGTCTTGCACTAATTTATTTGCCGTGCACAAGTTGTACACAAGAACAATTTGTGCATTTGTGAAACGTGCAAATTTCGATCTGTACGGTACCTTATATGCAAAGTTCGTTAATGTCATGATATCTGTAATATAATGTACTGCAATGTTAATCATACTCATAAGATGTCCTTGCACACAATGTAAGTGTCATCAATGAAGCCGGTGTGTTACTTCTCCTCTTTACCACTTCGCCCATTTGCCACTCCGCCCATTTGCCACTTTGCTCACGCCGCGCGCCCCTTCGCCGACATAAGTACGCCCAAGTTCACAAGCAAATGGGCCTATGATCAACTGACACATCTCTGCATCTTTTAAATAGATTTATCCTATGTTATAATTCGTATCCAATAAAAAATACCAAGACTCAGACACAACAAATGCATTTTTAAAAGCATGGTTTCTCTTACAACGCTCCGAAGTTTCGCAACAGAGCTAGAGTGTACCCAAACCCGACGACTCCAGTTCAATGAACTAACTCACTGAAATATTTCTGAAATGAGTTGCTGATCCTTTTATGTCGAATTCGAAATGTACTTTATATTGTTGCAGGAGTCGCTCAGGCTTCCAGCTTTTTCATGCAGTTCTTTCAGCTTTGCATCGACTTCACATCAAAGAAAACCTTGAAGTTCTGAGAATTCACTAAATTTTAGTATTCCTATTTGATCTTTTATCTCTTTTTCTGGCATTCAGGATGAATTCTGGAGGGATTGGCAGTTGATTTTCTGTATCTTCCCTTTTCAATTTTGACAAAAGAGGCCGTCCATAAAGTACCCCCTCCCCTGTACGCATGGCGTACGCAGTGGCTCCACCAACCCCCTCCCCTGGCCCTGTACGCATACGTATTTCACATATCTTTGACTTATGATGGAACCTTGCTTAAGCATCATAAATGTCACAGTACATTGTACATCTACCGTAGCACTGTTATTCGCACGTCGATTCCAAATTCTGAAATAAATGACCAGAGTAATAACAGTTTTTTTATATCGGTATTTCTCTATGAACTGTCCTGGAAAATATTTACTTTGCTGGCAACTTTAAAAAGATGTTTTTGAATAAAAACAAAAAATAACGGCGTCTTTTTTTTCTCTCTTTTGCACGCGTAGAGGGCACCTGTTTGTTTCTGGAAGACGCTACCGGTCGGCGTAATTTTTTTTCCCTAGGAAGGTTAGGGGTATAAAATGGGTGTATCGTAACCGTTGTGCATGCGTTTTTCGCCTACGAAGATTGGGGGCAATTATCATAAATGGGGTATACAAACTTTTAAGTAAGGACACACCAAAATTGCTCTTCTGGCCGACTTGCATGGTAGCTCTGTTAGAAGAGCGTTATACGTAGAACAATTAAGAGTTTGAGTCAACACGTAGTAATTTTTTCTTGGTGGGGAATTAGTTGGTTGGAGGATGTTTTGAAAATAGGAAAGTAAAGCCGGACATTTACCTTTAGCACTTAAGTTTCTAAGTGTCCACTAAATTGATCAAGCCTGCAGTTAACCACGCCCATACATGTATGTGATAATTACCCTTTACCTTCCTAGGAAAAAAATTACGCTGCCGGTCTTTGTGTCACAGGAAATGTGCGGTTTACTCATAATGGGCGTAGGCGCAGGAAGATAAAATGGTGGGGTGGACAGTGGAGGATGCACAAAAGCTTATCCTGGCATTTGTTTGAGAAAGTGTCTTGATTTGATGAAGATTCATTAAAGGCAGATTTTCGATTTGCATGCGGTCCGCACTGGCCTGAACCCCTTCCCCCTCAGTACGCCCCCCCCCCTCGTGCGTACGTACTTTATGGACGGCCTCAAAGCTGTGGGCGAACAAGTGGCGCGTGGGCAATGGGAAAAGTGGCAATTGGGCCAAGTGGTAAATGGGCAAAGTGGTTGTGGCGAAGTTGTGTATTGTAAGCAAAGTGGTAATGGGCGAAATGACTGCAACACAATAAAACCAAGTTCACGAGTAGCGTGAATCACCGGGTTCGGAAAGTTAAAACGTTAAGTCTAAACACAGGAGGCAATGTCGTCTTACACATATCCGAGTGGTTAACTCTAAACTCTACGTGTATTGCACGTTTGTTTTTCAGGAAGGAAACAAAAGCACCTAGGGAGAACCCCGAAGCGCCCCCCCCCCGGGTTTGCGCCACTGTAGTAAGTCACTGGTTCATGCGGCAAAGCCGACTGGACGCGTTGTGAGATATTTTGCATGATGTACATGTATATTTTTTTATTTAACACCTCTGGGTAAAACGCTGTTCTCTGATTGATAGATCATTGATCACAAGGCACTGTCGAATTATCCGTCAACTCAACTTGAGGCGCAGCCGCGGCCGCACGCGCACCGCAGCAGCAATGGAACGTTCCATTTTGCATCATCGCATGTAGCTCTCCACATACTTAAATAAATGATCCAGGGTTGTTAATTCAGTACCAGTTCAGGTTATACGGGGGTTCCCCAGGATTCATCCATGCGTCATTTAAAAAGAAAGAAAGAAAAAAAAAGAATTTGAAAGAAATGAAAGGGAGCCATCCGATGCAAAGAGTGAAAAATTTAACATCCATTTGCTGACAAGTCGAACTCGAATGGAACATTCACGCGATCAGAATGAGGGAAATGTTTTCCTAAGTTGCACAGTGACATTATTTGCATCAATGCCCTTGTGTATAATTATTCACTTGTATGGTCATATTGCAGCAATTTAAGGTCAATTTTTATTTGCACAGGATTTTTTGTACACCTTGCAAACTTCTAGTGGATACCCAATTGAAATTGACATCAGAAAGTCAAGGTAGCATGTGATTAAAATTGGCCAATCAAATGCTGCGTTTTTACCGCTGTCGTCGCGCTATTTCTTACCAACATGGCGGCGAATGGGTAACAAGATTTTAGAAACAGCGACCGAATATGTAATATTTTTCATTTAAGTTGCGACTGTTTAATCACATTTCCATTCAGAGGTATTAGTCAAAAAGGTAGGATTGTTGTTTCAGTATTGTATTCTTTCCAGCGTTTGTTGAGAGTCAAGATTTGCCTTCGTGAACCCTTCGCCTGAACGTGCTGGAGTTTACTATGTTTACGTTGCCGTAGTACAGCTCAGGCCTGCTACTTACATGTAATACATGTACTACGCTAAGTTAAATGCTGTGCTGATCCAAACTAAGTAATTGTCCGAACATTGCGAAAATTGGGCGTGATCGGCATTTTGGGGCCTCATCTCAAATTCCGCTTGGATTATTTTGCAGTAGGCCTAGGCCTGTGCATGATGTAGGCCCTAATGCATATGGCCAAACATGCCAAACAGAAAAGATGGAGAGAATTACATACACATGATACACTGCTTGACACCCTGTGCACAAATCCTGAGACTGGTCTGAAAAACTCCAAGTGTTTTCTGAGTAAACAACTTGTGTTTTCAGGTGTTGGTCACTTCGCCCTGTTTCCACTTTGCCCCATCCCCACTTTGTCCCACCGATTATCGTTCATTCTGTTCTTTAGTAATAGAGACATAGGCCTAAATGCAACAAATAATAACATCAAAGTTTTAGTTATCAAGTAACCATTGGGGAATCCATTTTGCAAGGGCCAAAACAATGCTTATGATTTCCCGACTGACCCTATTTTTTCGGCGAGACTCTAAAAATATTTATTGGCAACTTTTAAAAACAAATTCAATAAATCCAAAAATGACAAATTAATAAATGCTGTTTTTTTCTGTCTTAAAAAATACCTCAGAACAACCTTTTTCTCATTAAATTTTCCCAGTTACATTTGCAACATGTAAAAAACAATTTCTGTTAATTTCCCGAGTTCTCTTCGTGTTTCGTGCTGGTTCCCACCTTGCTGCACAAATGCAAAAGAATGAGTGGCAACCAGTCTAATCATCCCACGGGTATCGTACATGTATATGACCTCACGCATCACAAAAAAAATTGTTGTTGTAAGATTTCTTCAAGTTAATTCACAGAACTTAGTATCTTGTCTGTGTATTTTCTGTGTTCATGAGTTTATTTTAGGTTATTTTGCTCTTTGAAGCGAGCATGTTTCCACAAAATTTCCTGCTGCGGTGCTCAAGATTATCCGCACCGGGGCACCTGTCTAGATGCATCGAAAATTACCAGAACAATGTGTACCGAATTGTTTATGGCTTTGAGATAAACTCGAAGAGGATGAGAAATAAACCCAATGCTAGTCCAACCATATTTATTAATTCACCATTGACAACGAAGTCGACATTAATTTCGTGAATGCTGTAGTGTTTTCTAGAAATATGCATAACTCCATGCCGTTTGTGGAACTCCTCTCTCAACCATGTTTTGAAGAAGCTTGTGATTGTAACACCCTTGAGCATGGACGGGGCAAAGTGGAAGTGGGGTGTAGTGGGGATGGGGCGAAGTGGAGATGGGGCAAAGTGGTTAGGGGTGATGTACAGTGACTGGAAAGTGTTTTTTCCCTCCTAAATAGAACTTTTCTGAACATGTTTTTGATTTCTTACAGTTGATTGGTCACTGTAGGGAATAATTCCTGGCATTTGTATATGGAACTTTTCCCGGAAAGGTTTAGAGTTCCATATAACTTAATATTTGGGCTACTGAAGTTACATAGGTGAACTCTAGTAGTCACTACTAACGTTAGTCATGTTAGGTGTTCAAGCACTTTGTAAGCTACTTCCTTTGTGTGTTTGTCACAGGCGTGAAGAGTTCTGGTCTCCTGAAAACGAGCTCTTCATGCCTGTGATAAACACACCAAGGAAACTAGCTTACCTTTTTACAAAGCGCTTGTATGACCACTGCTTGAGTACTGTCGTGCAGTATGCGACCCTCATCAACAAAACACAGGCCTAGTGTACTTGAAAAGGTCCAAAGATGAACCGCCGATTTGTCTTAAAGAATGATTGCTGCTCATCAAGTGTCTCTGCAATGCTCAGTGAGCTAGGTTTGGAATCTTTAACAGACAGATGCACCAGAGCTCAACTATGCACCATCTATAAGTATAAGGAACTTTATGGTATAATCCGTTGTAATATTTCCTATTTGCAAAATCATCCTTCCATTCCACTTATAAACAAGGCAGACACATTAAATCTTCAAGAGATCCAGGCAACAAGAACGGAAAGAGTTCCATATACAGACAAAAGTTGGTGCCCCCGTGCACAAACCTATGAGACTTGTCTGAAAAAAAAAAATTTTCTAAGTAAATGTTTTGGAATTTTCCTTGCTAAATTTCATATTTTGGGACATGTTATTACTATCTTATGGCTATTGTACATGTAACATTTTAAGAGAAAATTAGAGTTGTCAGCATGTGGAACTCTTTCCATAACAACAACTACCCTCACTCACCAGCTCACTACATCCATGGACAGTCCCCAGATGGAATCTCCTTCTTGACAACTCCTTCAAAAAATAACCCATATTGAATTTCTTCAAAACTCATTTAGATAAGAGAAATACATGTACAAGCCAACTCTCTATCTAAGCGTATTTCAAAATGTAATACCAACTTATACCTTGATAACATTACCAGCACGTGATAGTCCCACCATAGCCCCATTCATATACTAGAAAAAAGCTGACAGGTTATAGATACTCTGTGTGACTATGGAGCAGTTGTTGTTTACACGGGTCGTAATGCTATGCTTTTTTTAATTGAGCTTTTGCGGTAAATGATCCTATGTAAAGTCCGCTTTTTCAATCAGATGTTCTGTGAGAACAACCTTGAGGTACCTGTAGCTCTTGAAAATGGTTGTACAATAGTTTCAGGCCATGAGCCCAAATATTTTGTGAAAAATCTGACATTTTTACTCACCAGTCTCTCATTTCCACCCAACGATAATCACACTGTTTGTGTAAATCACATTGCACATGCATATGGCCAATGGCCAAGCTTGCTCGGTGTTCTATATGTTGGTTCAACCAATTTTGAAAGGAGTGCGGTTGATGAATTGGGAAGAGTCATGCACTGTAGATTGGCTCTGTTATGTTGGTAGTAAAAATATTATTAGGATGCTTCTGGACACCTGACTTAAGTGTAATTTCAAGGCGGATTCTTTGGTGTAGTAAGTTTTGGGGGAACTGCAGTGTTGCATTTGAGTCTATCACAAGTCCAGTAACAAGTCCCCTCACAAGGCCGGTTACAAGTCCCCTCACAAGGCCGGTTACAAGTCCCCTCACAAGGCCGGTTACAAGTCCCCTCACAAGGCCGGTTACAAGTCCCCTCACAAGGCCGGTTACAAGTCCCCTCACAAGGCCGGTTACAAGTAACAGGGATAGCAATGACAAGAGAATATTTTTGTCACAGTTCATTTGAATAGCTTTTGAATTGGCTTAAGATTGAATGACTAGTGATGGACTTCCAGGGACTTGTGATGGACTCAAATATGACACAGGGGAACGTGCACTAATACAGTTTAAGAGAATATGCAATCACCTCCTGTACGACAGCTCAATTCCTGCCATGACTGCCATTTTCTTGGAAGCAGGTGATCTGTTTCAACCAGTTTTTGTGTAGAAAAGTTCATGACCTGAAAGAACATAATGTATGTTCCGATGTTTTGGTTTCATTTAATGTCCATGTAGGTTTCTGACCATGGCTCTGGCAGACAAGGACAAGACAAATGTCAAAACGAAAGAGTTGCTGAAGGACCTTGGCAAACCAACGCTGCGTGGCGTGAAAAAATGCCCCAACTGTGGTTTCTACAATGGCATCCGGGGCCTGAGCTGCAAGAACAAGGCATGCAACATGGTCCTGCGGGGGGCAGGCAGGAAAAAGGGACACAGCGCCGACGCGGTGAAGATCATCACAGGCTCCACTGTCCAGGTGTTTTCGGTCAGACTCAGGGACCGGGGGCCCGATTACCGGGGCTTCGTGGAGCTGCCCCTCCACCCGTTGATGGACCTGCAGGGTCAGGTGTTGCAGGGGGCCCGCTGCTACGTGGACCTCTGTCAGAAGCCCACTGACGCCACGGCCACTGCTGCTACTGCCACCCCAGCTGGCGCTGAAGTCCTGAACTGCAACCACATCCGGCTGGCCCTGGAAAGCGAGACGGAAGCCGTGCCGCTGACCCTCAAAAACTCGGTCCTGAACGGGTTGCCCGTGTCCAATGAGATCAAGCAGGCCATCTGGCTGCTGGCCACCGAGACCACGGGCCCCTTGGTCCAGCGGGTCAGCAAGAATGTCATGGTGGTTAAGTGCAAGGCTCAGCCCAAGAACCTGCTGGGATTCCTCCACTTCTCTTTCTCAGAGAGCCAGCGCAAGAACGGCACCATAGAGCACAAGTTCCAATGCTCCTGCCGACACTTTCGGAATTTCAGGGCTTCGCCGGGAGAAGAACTTCAGCGGCGCTGTGTGCACTTCTATGCCTGCATTTGTGCATTTGCAAGTGATGATGCTCTAGCCAAAGAATTTGAGTTCTTCATCAATCTGGACTCTGTGGGTAAGATGATGAACTTTCCAGCTGTCACAACTCTCACCGATGGTGACAAATTCCTTCCACTTCTCTCTCTACAGTATCTAGCAATCGTTTGACTGATTTTCACTGTTAGGACAACTTTGTGCAGAATGCATCTTTGCCTAGGAAAGTTAAGATCATCTTTTCATGTTATTTTTTAGCTCGAGTCATTCTAATACATTTAGTTCGTTAATTTGTGTTAAATTGCTGTCCATGATTTTCTGTATTTTAAGAAGATTGAGAAAATTATAGCGAGACCACTTTGCTTGACATGAGCCTGATGTCTCAATTTGGTTTGAGTGACAAGGATGCCCCATTGACTTCTGGACAGTGCTTGAACAAGCCACAGCAAATGCCCTTGAAATAAGGCGTTATTGTACTTGTGAGTTCGGTAAGGGCCAATGTTAATTATTATTCATGTTTTCTACAGTATCGACGACCACTATGGCTGTGATCAGTGAGCCAGTACAGCTTGATCAGGTGATCACGGAAGAGAACAACCCAAATCTCTTGGTCAAAATACAGCGGAAGGACGACATGTTAGGTGAGGGACTGCAGATGTGCATGGAAAGTTACTTTTTGCCTGTACAGTTTTTGTGAGTTCAAGAGAAACTCTGCATTGGACATGGAAAATTGGAACCAAAAGAAAGTTTTGTGTGGCTGCCATCTTGGTATGCACAAAGGAGATTTCATTGTGGAACAAAAGAACTACCACGCAAAGCCTCTATAATCAACAAGCCTCTTTTATCAACCTTGGCTTTCCAACAGCAGAGAAAAGTATTCTCAGCCAAAGTAGGCTCAGGCTGACGGCAGGCATCAAATTGAGTTTTCAGACTGTAGCCCAGTTGTCAGGGTGTGAGAGAAAATGACTATTAAACTTTATAAAGATGCTGACCGACAATGTCTCGTGTAACCTTGGCTGTTTTGGCAGTGCAGGACTTACCCTTGATACGGAGTGATTTTGACAATGCAGTATTCCATTTGCAAAGACCCCAAATGGAGTGAATTAGAGGGTGCCGTGAGCCAATACTTGGTAGTCCTTGCGATGTGTAATGTCTCATTACTGTAATAATGTCTGTGCTAGAGAATTTTTTTTTATTGTGGGGGAAGAAGTAAATAGAGAAGTGTGAAAATCTTCTAATCACCCAAAGCCACCTGTCCTTCTCTCTGACACCCATTGACGTGCACAACTCTTGCAGCTCAGGCCAGCAGTGCCCTCCTCACCCTCCAAGAGAGCGCTGCCTCGCCCGCCAAGAAGCAGGCCACCAAGCGGAACCAGCCGACCCCCGCGACCACCCCCAACAAGGCGCTGCCCCAGCCCCAAGACGGGGAGAATGTCTCCGTCAGCTTCGTCAAGTGGCTGGCCAGCGTGACGGAGCGCATCAACCAGACCATGCACTACCAGTTTGACGGTGAGTCGGGTCTCAGTTAGGACCATTTTTTAGGACCACAATTGATTACTAGAGTGCTAACTCATTCCCCGTAGTGAGATTATGAAACAAGATGGAACGAATTCAAATAATGTACTCTAAATGCATTGCGCAAATAACGTATGTGTTCATATCATTAGGATGACAAATTAACCCCTTCGCTCCGGGAGGCGGCTAGACACACCGTAAAAATTGAGATCCTCAGCCCGCTTTTCAGCTATTATTCTCGACCCACGCTTGAGCAAACACGGTGAAAGAAGGCAGACCCTGGCTCTTGTGTATATGGTAATTGGTCTTTGTGCGTAGCCCAGAAATGAAAAGACCGAATTTGCATCATAATCACCAGCTTCACAATAGTCCCCACTTTGAAAAGAGGCAACGGGAATGTGGAAGGGTGAGTAGAGCCGCATGCCACCGAACAATCAGCCTCTTCACCGTATAATTCAAAGCGTGCAGAACACGCAGGGCCACAAACCAAGAATTTGCGCTTTGGCAGGTGGCCTTTGTGGCCCAGCGAGGCTGGAATTCTTGGAGTCCGCTTTCGGGAAGAAATTCCCGTCGTCAAGGGGTTAAACAGCCTCAACAAAATTCATATGCACAAGCATTTGCATTGCTTAAATGGAGGAAAAATAATATGTCCAGTTTTGATTATGTGTTTAGGCTTTTGGCATATTGGTTTTGGCGACACATTATAACATGCACAGATGCAGAAATGCAAATAGCCGTACAAATGTCGTCGACTTTTCCCTTGGTTTGTGCACAAACACGGATGAGGCTTCACTTAATATAACTATGTGAATGAAACTCCCCTGGATGTGCAAATTGGATTTCTATTTGGCGAATCTCAAGAAAAAGAAAAGCTCACAGGAAGGGATACAGGATTGTAATTGTCTGCATTTTGTGGCTCGCTTATCAACTGTTCCGAGCGTCTCCTTATAAATCTCACCGCCTCGTGCTCTGTTTACATGGCTTTTTCCCACCCACCTCCCTCTCTCCTCCCTTTCTCTCACAGGTCATCCCGAGCCACTGGTGTTCCATGTGCCCCAGGTCTTCTTCGACCTCCTGCAGCAGCGCATCGCCTTTGGCGGCAAGAAGAAGCGACTGCCCAACGCAACGACGGCGTTCATCCGCAAGGACGCCCTCCCGCTCGGAACCTTCTCCAAGTACATGTGGCACCTGACCAACATTTTACAAGTCAAGCAGATATTTGACACAGAAGAGGTATTGCTCCGTCAAGTGTAGACGAAATTTCTTCGAAACGCTTATCCGAAACCCAACCCTGACCTTGAAAATGCATCCCTCAAAATGTCCAGCAGCTTCTGAAAAACAGAAAAGCACGTCCATGTCGCGTCATACAAAACTTGGCTGTAATATGGAATTGTTTTAGCTAGCTGATCAGTTGATAGATAGACATTCTATTCTTGAATACATTTATATAACAGTTGCAGAGCGTGGGCATATTGCAAACTTAAGCTTTTCGTTAGATTGAGCACAAGAGGAGCTAACAGTGGAATGTAAAATGACTGTGCCAGTTGACCTCAAGCCTATTCTTTGTATCAAAGAGGTTTGTAGTGAAGATATTTTATATTTGGCACTTCGGAATGCCAGAGTATTTCCGGTACAGCACACGGTGTGAACATAATCATAATGCCAGTGCTGTGCAGTCACAGAATCGTGCATGCTAAGCATGGGCCGTGCTGAGCACGACCAATAATTGTACGAATGTATACTCGTCCCTTGTGCGATTGGCACCCGGCTAAAATGGCCCCACCAGAGTCTCTCTTCTCTGTCAGAGAGGGGGCACTTCTACACAGAACAGAGACTGCAACCTTGTGATTTTGACCATTACGTTTCCCGGAGAGTTTCACTGAATCGACCTAACAGAGAAAGAGTTCAAAGATGCGTAGCAACTAGGCTATCTTGAATAAGTGACCTCCATCTGCTTCCTCCATTCTTCCGTCTAGGTGCCTCTGGAGGTGACCAGGAGCTTTGTGGAGAACAGCAACGGGACATTTTCCCTGAATCCTTCCCCAGCCCGGCTGGAGCAGGACCCCTCCACATACCGGAAGATCAACGGCCAGGTCCCCATCAAACCATTTGAGCTCAAGACGTACCTCAAAGTGGGTGAGTAGATTCAAACGGACAGCGAAGCAGCCAACTGACTCGGAACTGGTTTTATTTGTCTGTTTTGTTTGATATTTCCTACTTGGACATCCACACGCACGTTCCCTTGCCCTGGATTCAAGAAATGATATTTTTGAGATGCATTTGTGTCTCAGTTTTCTCGTCTTACCCCAGTGTTTGATAGAAGTTCCTTTTGCACCTTTGTCCATAACTTCCTCTTTTTCATTCAAATCTGCGAAAATCCGCAGCTCAAATGTCTCTAGCCTGACTTCCACCTCCCATCATTTGTCCACGTTTCTCTGTTTTGGTCGTTACAGGAAAGTGAATCACGCGAGCATTAAACTTGTTTACCAATCCTGTTAGATGCCAGATGGTTCAAATTTAAAAGGCTCATTTGGCTGTTGCTCTCCTTTGTGCCTTGTGCATGAACAGGAGAAGACAAGGTTGTTTAAAACACAGCAACTGTGTGACAGCAGCATGTGAACACAATATACAGAGCGATATAGAGCGTGCGCTATCTCATTTAGTAGAATGCCTGGTCTTGGCATGGCACCATACACATTGAAACGTGACCTACAAGGCCCTCTCCTCTTTGACGGTGGAGGTGCGCTTATGTTCTGACCAGTGTGTTTGAAATTTGCCGTTTGATTGATTGACTTCCCGACAGGCCACACCACCCCCGACATGACGGAGCCCACGCCCTTCATCATCGAGTGGATCCCAGACATTCTGCCCATCACGCACATTGGCGAGCTGCGCATCAAGTTTGAGTACGGCCACCAACGCAACGGACACGTGGAGAAGCGGCCGCCGGGGATGAAAACTAGCATGGGCCAGCAGACGACCATCACTATACTGTGAGGGGAAAGCCAGTCACCGGCAGGGCTCGCGTGTGTCCATCAAGCAACTGAATGGGCTGGATGAAAGACTTGCATCTAAAGTCAATGCTAGATGTGTTCCGCTTTGCAAACATGTAGGTGCGTGCCGACAAGAGGGCACAGCGTTAACTCTGGAATCCTGTTTTGGACACACCTGTTGCATACGATCATTGGCTTGTGCCCGTGTCATATTCTCCACTTATTACACCCTGTTGTTAGGTGTGCCCATTGGTGACAGTGAGCCACTTTTCTGCTCTGTTAGTTAGTGCGGTAAAACTTTTCTTCTCTCTCTCTCTCTAAATTTGTCCAGGGGCGCTCATTTCTTCCGACACTTAAGAATGTACTCAGAAAGTGTTACATTGTGGATGTGGGCTCGGACCTTTTGACACATTTTGTCAATGAAGACTCAAGTTCTACTGCCCTCTTTCAAAATCTTTATTTTTGGCAAATCAGTCATGTCTCAAATCCCAAACTGTAGTGTACATTAGATAGTAAGCCACATCTGTGAACAATCACGTCTTCTCTCCTTTCACGCTTCTACTGAACAAATAGTGAACCCGAGTTTCCGGCAAGGCTGTCAGTAATTATACAGTGCCCTTCGAGTGGACCAACAGTTGCTTTGGCATTTGGTGTATTTAATGAAATTGAAATTCTCGATGTAACAAGGGGATTGCTCTTCAGGCCAGAGAACTGTCTTTCCTGGAAACAGCACACGGATGCCTAGAATAGTTCCATTTGTACTCTGTCTTTTTACCTGGTGTAAAATTATCAAGAAAGGGAATTTGTAAATTGCAAGGTTACAAAATTCTCAAATTTTGTTTTAAAAATACAAAGGGTAGAAAGTATTAAGTTTTTGAACGTTCGTGAATTCTATATTCAGCCCGTCACGGAAACTATGTACATAGTAACTTATAGTGTGCTTCATTGGCCAGTGAACTGTACATGTGAATTATTACTTTGTGAATAATGTACAGAAAAGTAGCATATTATTGTTTCCTGTGTACATACTGAAAGGAGAGGTCTGGAACAAGCTTGAAGTTGGAAAGACGGTCAATGTTATAATAAAATTTGGGTTTTGTTTTCTTGTCAAAGGATTAGACTTCTGTCAGCTTGTCTTTGGTGTGGTATTTCTGAGTTTGCCGTTTTCTTTTTAAGGATGCTGTGAACACACACCCCTTTTTCCAAAGAAGCTCTACCTCTTGAGAGGCGAAGTACAGGTGAATACTATGTTCAGTACTTTGATGTAATGAAGGCAATACATGTCTGCATGTAAACTTGAAATTAATATGGGAACGCCTTCAACCGGTAAACTTCTGTTGAAAAACAAAACACAATCAGTGTATTGATGGGCAAGATTAAATATGCACATTTACTGTAAAAAAGATCTCTCAAAATATACAAAAAGAATGCGTGTACAATAACTGACTCAAATTCCACTTATTACTCATTATCAGTGGATTCTAAGCCCTCTGTGACTTGGTCAAAGTTGGGCAGAAAATCATTTCAGTTTGTTGCACAAAAGTACACTACAGTGTATTCAGCAAAAATCAATTTATCACATTGCCGTTTCAAATTGATAGATTACCTGCGGCATGACTACAGCTGCAAAACAACTCCATAATCTTTCAGCTGTGTCTGTATTACTTGGCTGTGGCTAGTAATAACACACATGCCTATGGTGGTCTCTAGCCAGCGGCTTCCGTGTATTCCCCATAGGCATGTGTGTTATTTCCAGCCGTTGGCAAGTAATTTGGACGCAGCTTATGACTGCCTCCTTTTTTTTTTAACAATTACATAGCATTAATAAATGAATCTGAACTAAACAAATTCTTCATAGATAACTCTGAATGCTTCCAATATATAATCAAATATTTCATTTTGGCTAACAATAATTTGGAAGAAATCTGATTTGCAATATTTACAGTGCAATGTGCTTAAATATTCTGTTGTCACAGTATTACAATTTGACACGTGTAACAAATAACATGTTTTGAAGGCAAATCAACCGCAGAATGAAAAACAGTACAATTCGATTTTAACAAATGACACCTGCCAAGATATAAATGGAACATACATGCCTTTGAGTTGAATTTGATTAGTCTTTACGTTGCAAGTCTTTGGCATTTATATCATAATGAAACTACAGCTACAAAAACTGCTATATACACAGGACAACTGGACTTAAGTATCAATTTCCTCGTTCGTTTTTTTTCTTATTGCTGCAGTGACTTGACCTTTAATGCACACTTGTTTTTGAAGTAAAATCAGAGAACTAATTACAGAATGATTCATTTTATGGCATTTCAAAAACCCTGACAAAAGAGTTTTACAAAGTATGAAAGGTTCCACCAGCATTCACAATGATCCGTAGGTGTTTTTGCGAGCAAAGTCGGGGTTGAGCTCCTCATAACCGCTTTCCCTCTTTGGCCGTGTGCACCTGTAGACAGCGATCACCAACACAATGAGCCCGATGACGAATGTCACGATGAGGATGGCCAGGCCGACGTAGAACCCCACCTTGGTGAAATCCGTGCAAGAGGCCTCCGTCGGAATCATGTTAGTGGCATTGATCATGAAACCCAGGGACCAGCCCAGCTCTTTGCCTTTAACCTACGAGACAATGACACTCGTTTCAATCACAGGCCTAGAAGCCATTCCAGTCTCTCCCACAAATTGAACATGGAAGTTAAGTGCATTTTTTTCTGCCAAGGGCGGGATATTACAGCAATGTGCCTTGCTGAGGGACACACACAGGATAGGTACAAATATTTTTCCTGCAGTGTATGACAAAAGAATAATTGTCTGCCACTTGCAGCTATGTATCCTGCTCAGGGTCACTTGCATTATTATCTCTGGGCCAAAGTGAGATCCACACTCAACAGCCCAAGTCTGACGAGCTGCTTTTTTTTTTTTTCAGTGCAACTCTTGTAACATGTTTCGTTCAAGGAAGGAAACAACTTGGGTCCAGTTTGGAATCTGAGAAATATTCACTGACTAAAAGAAAAACTCCAGAAATGATACCTCGTTGGTAAATGTTATCTTCCAAATGTCTGCATCAAACTTGTAGCCTCGAAGCAGTAAGGTTGAGAAATAGGTGAGGTCAAAGCAGTACAACACAAGAAGCTGCAGGTTACCCGGCATCTTTTTGACCTGGGGGAAAAAACAGTTTACCACAGACCCATGCGCTGATGACGTCATACTTTGTATACAAGTGCAGTTTTCCATTGAGCCAGTAGAGGTCCATGGTCAACCAAGTACCATAGCCAAGAACACTTGTAAACAAGCTGTCACATTATCAGTAGAGAGGTCCATATCCTCACATCAGTAAAAATGAAGGAAAAATAAAGATGTGGTCATTTTTTCAGATTGTGTTTCATTATTCATTATGTTACCAAAACGGCTTTAACCAAATTCCAGTTATAGCAAGCACACATCTGTGGTCCCGGCGAAAATGTGCACATTTCTATGGGGGGAAAAAATCTGCAAAACTGCATTGTACGAAATTCCTGTTACAACGAAAGGTTTTCATGACTCCCTTGCATTTAAAATCATTGTTGACGACCCTTTTATGCAAGCATTTATGAATCGCGGTGGTGAAACACGTGTGCAATGCACAACACTGGTTCCCATCAGGCCAAACCGTTACCGTTATATTTAATTAATCGTAATTAATCATAACTGAGAGATTTGGACATCATTAACATCAACCTCGTTCACATGTATGCATGCAGAGTACATGTAAATGCACACTGTACATGGCACTGTACACAATGGACCTATTCATACACTGCGTTCCGCCTACAACGAATTTCAGATACAACGAACATTTTCATTATAACAAGAGTTGACTGTAGACCTCTATCATGGGGCAGCCATATTGCTTTTTTAACCGTTTAAAGCAATGTAACCAAAATGAGGCTTTAAGGACAAGTAGTCTGTTCCCTTTAATCAATAAGTAAAGTTGTATTACTATTGCCAAGGGGTCTACAGGGAACAAGACAAACATGGCAGCATCCTGATAAATGTCTATACAAGGGGTAATGTTCCAGTTAGTAACTTTCTCACAGAATCTCTAACCCTTGTACCACATAACAACATCGCATGAACAAACACTGCAGGAATTGTGCAAAAACCCTCAAATTTTAATAAAAATGTACATTCAAAAGCATGTGTGCTTGTTTCAGTCATCAGATGTCTGTCGATTACTTATTTCATTTTAACGTTCATCCACAGGAGAATTTTATCCTGGACCTGCTAAATCCAATCAAAGCAGTCTTTTGTAAAATGAGACGCCCGTATCGGGTGTTCAGAATTGAGGTGGGGTTTGTGTCAACTCGACTTTTCAAAATTTCAGAGTTTCCGAAAGCAATGATGACTGAGTCTCTTTCACAAGCTAGAACACAGCGTGTACACCATTAGTGAAAAGGAAAACACAACAAAAACCAAACGACTCACCTCGTCATAGGTTTTGGCACAGAAACTTTTTGTCGTATTCTCAATGTCCTGAATGGATGCATCACTGGGAAGGTCAAGATCGCTTATAAGATTGGCAAAAACAGAGAATGCCTGCAATGCAGAGTACAGAAGAAAAAAAACACTCTCTGTTGATAGCCCACTCTCATGGCCTCGGAAGTAAGTTTTTTCCTATCCACTATTTACATGAGTAATTCTTGGAACCACGTTAGTAACTGGAATGTTTCTCAGGAGAAAAAGAACGGGTGGATCAACACCTCAATCGGAACTGCTTAGTTCTGCGATATCCTGGCCGAGAGGGACTGCAGGGTCTGACCGTCTCGCACAAACTAATTCCCTGCCCTAAAAAAAAAAAAAGGTTTGCCAATCAATTTCCCCCCCCCCCAACTGAAATTACTTCTGCAGATGGTTGCTACAAGAGGCGGAGCCACATTGAACAAGTTCTATCCTTCACAGTTTGTGCCTGAAAGCTTTACATTACGATTAGCAATATCTGAAATCCAAAATGAACACAACTAACTCCCATGCAATAAGGCCCTGCACTGAGCACTTGCATTCAGAAACTTGCACATTGGGACTTGGTCCCTGACGATTTAGCCTCCCGATCATTCTGTAAATCCTGTTCCTGCTCCCAATGGGTTGGGCCACTCAACTTTAAATCTCTCATCAATATCTGTAGACATATAACTTGACATATTTCTGATCAACTGCATATGAGATTCATGGTTACATTTGGGCTACATAATCTTAATGCTTGGAACTGTGAGGACAGGCTCTTTGGTAAACTTATAGGGGGACATGTGGCCTAGTGGTTAGGGGCTATAACTTCCAATAATAGGGTAGGGGTTCGAATCCTAGCAGGTGGTTACATGTCGTGATAATAGGCAACCCCTACATGTCTCTCTCCACAGGAGTAAAGGGATGCGTGAGGGCAGATATGGTTATTGTGTTAATAATTACTTCTGCTGCTGAAATGGCAGCATTGGGCTAGTATACTCCCCAGGGAGCTGAGATGGTCTCTGGAATGCTCAGTTGTTGTATTGGTATCACAGAATGACAGATACTTAGAATACTGTAGGACATTTTAAGATGATGTTAAAAGTATTAAGCTGTCATCCCGTTAGTATGTGTTTGGTCCATTCTCACAGTTGGCGTGATGTCACTATGGACTCTTAACACACAGCAAAGGGGCAAATTTACCCTTTGTGCTATTCAATAATGTACAGAAGTTCCCGGATGTCCGATTGCAAGAATTCCATATCCACTTTTCACTCCTTTACATTATTAACGGAAATGCTCCATAAATTAACACAAATGGACACAAAGTCCACTAAAAATACATTTATGGAGAGGCACCCTCGTGTAGTAGTCCATCAAAGAGGAATCCACTTACTAGAAATTTTCCATACGGCTTGGGATGGTAAACTCCGTTGAAAGAGCATGGCTCTATCGGACAAGGCGCCGTGAAATTGAACAACTTTGCCACGGCCGTTCTGCAGCTGTCCAAATCACTCGTCCCACTCAGGTTAAAGGAGGTGATGTTGACGGCGTTGGGAGAAGGCAAGACCTCTGAACCCCAGCCCGCTAGGGCCTGGGGGCCCTTACTGCAGGGGGCTTCCCAAAGGTACTTCCCATCGACGGTCTCCCTGAAGCCCTTCGGAGCGCAGGGGTTGACAGTCATTTTGGCATACCCTGAATCCTGGTGGAAAAAGTTCTAAGTCATGAAGACATGATAGGATAATCATCTAAAGAGGCTTGATGTATTGAAGTAGATTTCAAAGGGGGGAAGAGACAGTAATTACCAAAGCTCAATTCTATGAAACTTGCTAAGCAGGAAAGATGACTTTTAATGGTTATATGCTCAATAGGAACATCAGTTCAGAATAAAGTCACTGGCATTGCACATCCCATTGTGACCAGTAATCTATTGTTTGCTCAGTGTTTCCTGCACTATGGAGCTCCCACACAACCAGGCCCAGTGGGTCAACTCAGGTTGCATAGTGTTCAAATTGGTGAATAATAAAAATTTTGCCAAAGCATGAACAGGTTTCCAGGCAAACTACTGTTAGAGAGTTGGATAGTTCTCCGCTAACTTTTGCCTCTATTTTCTTGACGGCTAATGTGACACTGGTCTCACCAGAGGCCTTTATCGAGCAAAATAACCTCCCAGGAGCATAGATTGCAGCTGTGAATGAGGCACACTTGGAATATGCCAACCAAATGTATAAAGACAAACAGCAAACACAATTTTGTTTACTTTGACCAAGTTGGCCTTGAATCTACGGATAGCCTCGTTCACTCCATAGCACAGGTAACTGTGGGTGTACAGGGTGTAGTTGACTCCGTACAGTCTCAGGTTCTCTGAGTACTGAGGGGGCAAGGAGGAAGGGTCCTCAGGAATGAATGTGATCTGCGTTGATGCCCCGCCCATATCCAAGGCTCCGACTGTGGGCAGTGGGTCGGCGGAGAGTGCAGACACAATAGCACTTGACAGCGTTGAGCCCTAGAAGAAAAATATTAGGGTCTGGGATAAGTTGATCGAAACTTTTATCAGTGGATACTTTGAGGACAGAAAAAAGAGGGTACATCAAGCTAGAAAAGGGGGAAGGAATGTGAGGTATAGCGTCAACAATCAGCATCATTTTTCTTGGTACTGCCCCCGCCGTTTAAACTTTTTTTCCTTGAATGGCCATTCATATGACGATCACACATTAATTAAGCAATGTTTAGTTGCATGCATGACATGTTATACATGACCCCTTCAGTCAATTTTTCGAATGATACCATTTCATTTGTACTTCCTAATCAAATCTACATGCAGACACTGTAACCGGAGGGGGATAAGTTCCACGTGATGGCTGGAGTACAAAACATGCGTGAGACTGCAGTGTAAAACTCACCGGATTGAGCGTGCCCGACAGGAAGTTTGCCGAGACCCAGCCGTAGCTGCCCTCATCCGAGCCTGAGATGATGGTGGCCTGGTTGGCTGTGAAGTTGAAGGGGTAGGTGGCCATGGTCTGGCGCACAGACTCCATGATGAGCGTGCTGGTGCTGGGCTCCGTTTTTCTGCGAGTAAAAGAAAAGGAAAAAAAAGACCGAGCCTTTTCATTCGAGTTTGGCATTTCTCTCGTGGGCTCCATACAGATAGAAGCCTTCTACCGCCTTTCTGTAGAAGCAAAGCTGATAATAATGCTAGCATGCTGCATAGCACGATGTGCATCAATGCTCCTCAGGTATTCCCACACAACACAATGAACTTAAATACAACACATGTCATAGAATCATTTTGCATGAGAGTAATCCTAAAGTAACTCAAGCAAGAATATATAGTCACATTCAAAGCAATACACTTCAATACAATTTTGGCTGTTTCGCTTCTACTCTGATCCAATATTTTGACAAATATCACCAAATGTATGCTACAATTTTGAAATGTGGGCAATCTTTTGGGTTTCATAGTTTTTCAAGGAGGTGTTTATATTTTTCATATTTTTTTATTTGAACATTATCCATAGCAAATAAAGAGCTGATCAAAGATTATATGTACTCCAAAATGTTGACATTTTTGGTACCTCCTCAGATGATTTTTGGCCTTTACTTCCTCCAATGGCAGACTTTAATAAACTTGGTGAATAATTATAACAATGTAAAGTAACATCCAAGAGATGTCAATGATACAAAAAACTAGGCTGAATGTTTCGTACCCTTTCCAGTAATGTAATTATCTTTAAAAAAGACAATTTTGACAAAAGATATTGATTTTGGAGAGCACAATTAGGATAGTCCCTTGCCAGGTTAGTTTTTTTAATCAAAAACCTAGGATTCAAAAAGCTTCAAAGCCTTGTAACCGGAAACCCATAAGAATTTCTTACTCTAAGAGCCTCATTCCGGCTGTCGCCCCAAGGTGCAAGGAGGTGAAATTGTAGTACTGCTCTGGCACAACTTGCTTGGTGTAATCCAGGCAGCTGATGAGGGAGGGGCCTGCATCCTGTGGGTTGTCATCATAGCTGGAGATACCCCCTCCTGCGGACATCAGAGAGAAAGAAATCATGAAGGAAAAAGAAATGTGCGATTTATAAAAGCAACCTAGGTACCAAGTTTTGGTGGTATTTGTTTCAACCTGTCTGGAAATTGTCAGTAAATACAGATGACACTTTCCAGATGTACTAAAATCGACATGCTTAAAGACACGCCCATTCCGATTCCACTGGCTGAATTTGAACCTTGGAGCTATATTGAACTACTAGAGCACTCACTGCCTGTGCAAAGTGAAGCCCATTGTGTGCATCCATGTTAATGCACAAAATGTACGGAAAACTCATAATTTTTGCTGGGTGTTTGTGTGGCTACATGCATCTGTATTCTAAACTAAGAAAGCCGATATGCCCAAAAGCTACATGTGACCCACTCTGCAAAAAGGTGTATTAAATCGCGCAATGCAAAAATGCCTAATGGCCCATTCCATGTGCCGAGGGTGAAACTATATTGAGGCCAACTGCTTGCCCAGAAAACCCCTATTTAAGTTTAATGTTTCTGTTCATTATGTTTAAAGGGCATCATCTCAAAAAGTACATGTGATAAAATGAAATTATATGCAAATGGCAAATAACTCCAAAACCCAAAATGCCACTGGGATGAATTATATATCAAATGAAAGTTTAGTGTGACATAATAAACCTTTTTGGAGAGCCAGTCACCAATGCACAATCAGTATATGTGCGTATAATTTTGCCCAGTGTAAACAACACACACGCATGTGCCACACACTGCAGGTGAATTTTATTGAGGCTTTTAAAAGCACCATATTAATGATAGAGAAAGGGCTACATATTATTCACGTATGCTGCACATGTGCATTGAATTTCCAGAGAATATCATTTAGAATTCATTCCATCTTATTTCATTACGTTCCACAAATTACATGCAGGAATTTGAAATGTCTGTGCTAAAGAAATATCAAAACTTCTCCACGTGCCTGGGATTGACAAGTCAACACTCCAGTAATTCAGTATAGCTCTATGATTCGCATCCACTACCTGCAACAAATATTCTTTTATACCACCACCTGAAAGACACATTCTGTTTCAGCCAGGCCAGTCTCTGTTGGCAAAGTAAGTTTTCATGTTTGTGTACTGCACAGAATGTGCTTGTCATGCAGTTTCGACTGGCACTGGTCTGGTTGTATCAAAACGTAAGACAAACTTTCACTTTCGGCCTCTTGCTCAGACTTTGGTATGCATGTAAAAATAAACACATGTACGAAGCAGTAATGCCTCACGTGGACCTGGTAGCTAACAAGACATGGTGTGGGTAGTGCTGACCTTGTGTGAGCTTTTCTGTGTAAAGCGGCCACACCGTTGCAAATCTCTGCAAAATCTATGGAGGTTATTGAAGCATCCAATGGGAGCCCAGGGTTTACGGCTGCTCCTAGTGCTAGGCCGCAAATGATCTCAGCGGGCTAAGGTGAAGACTAGCACACACTTGTATGGGAAGTGACTGCTGCAGCCAGTGGCTTCCTTTAGGACCATGCTTTATGTCCAAACGGAGCCACTATTTTCGGACAGTCTTACTCATCTTTTTTTTTTCTCCAAAAAGATCCAAGAAAGTACATGTTGCCCTGGATAAATTCAGACCAGAGTCCTCTTACTGCCAGTGCTTTGGCAGTCAGACTCAAACACTTTTAAGTACTCACATTAGTACTCACGGTAAGGCATTGATACTCATGCTCACGGAGAAGTATAGCCCTGTATTCATTGGAGTGCTCATAGAAATGTAATAGCACCAACAGCACTATTTGACCCTGTGCTGGCAAGTTTCAGCACTAGTGGCTGAAAGCCATATATGCGCTACATGTATGCGGCCAGGGAAGATAGCCATAGTCTTGAAGGAAGCAGCATCAGTAAGGCTGGAGACATGGGGAGTTGTCATTCTGGAGGTTGCACACAAGATAGGGGAAATCTCAGTCATCCACTTCAGGCTTCCATCTCATGAACAAATTCCCCTGAATTAAGAGCCTGTGACTTAATAAAGCTCAATGATCCTCTGGACATAAATATCACACTGTCTAAAACGAGGCCGGAGTTTGGATAATTTTTACCGTGGTTCCAACAGTAAATACCTGAAACTGACTGAGGAGCTCAAGATGAGGCCAACGACTGAAAGAAGTGAGGCCTCGGCATACTACCAACTAGATTAGCTGTGAATCACAGGGCAAACTGACCTGGTGACCGGCACGTTCCTTCTTGTCTGACCACTCCCGTCCCCTCGGTCCTGGAATCTCCCAGCCAACTGTAAATGGTGAGGTTGGTATGGGAAGAGCCGGCATCAAATACGGCACCATACTGAAAGAGAAGAACACCGCAACAAAAACTTAGACTTTGTTTAAGGAACTACGGCGGAAAAGAATGATCACAGTATACTTGTTTTTTGGGGGAAGAAGGGGTTGTCAGTTCCTGCTGCGACAATTAGTGTTGTAGACGTGACCTCTTAAGACCTTCACAAGATCCCACAAGACCAACATGAGCCCTCCAGTCTGAATTCAAGTCACAAGTTATTTACATGGACTGCAACAAGAGCATTCCTTTGTCACTGTTAACTCTGTGATGCTATGGGCATATCTGACTTGTCCAAGAACTACACAAGCAATAAATACAAACACACCAACCAAAATTAATCAGATTTGGTAGAGCCTATTATAATCACAGATCCTAAATCGAGTCTTTTTTTGTCCGTTTCTCTCACTCACTCCTTCGTCGGAGCATATTTCCTCGGTGAACCTCATGGCCAGAGCAATAATACCGCATATGCTAGCCGTGACCAGCACAAAACCCACACACACCAGGACGATACTGTACATCTGCGACCTCTCCATGCCACGCCTCACAAACACGTCCTGCTGTTCAGCGTCGCCTGAAAAACAAACCAAGCGCATAACACCGACTGAGCACTCAAAGAGAGCAATTCCAGGAAATTTACAACCCCGTCCTGTCCAGCAAGTCTATGATTTGTGCACGAATAACAGTGGTAAAAACAGTCACAATATGTTCTTTTATTACTGCATTTACACTGATCATACTTCCACACAGTCTCCGCATACAAATGTTTCCTTAATTGAAATAATATATGACTGTGTGTATACCATATTTTGTCTATAAACACAGAGAGAGGACATTGCAGTAGGTCCTACAATATCAAATTCAGACTACGCACAGGCACTTATTACTGAAGACAATAGATTACCCACCAGGGACAAGGATTTGAAAGCTTCCTCTGTGTTTTATGTTCTGTCCTCTTTGATAAAGTAAAAAGTCTAGCTGGATATGCGCATTTACATACTTATGCATGCTTGTTAATACCACTTACCAAGAAAGGTGTCTACTGCTAACACTTTACAGCAGCTTTGCAGAGCAGCAAACAAGCCAGTCAGCAGAATTAATTATGCTTTGAAAAGCTCCCACCCTACCAGCGTAATTTGATACACGAGAAAAAGCAAGCTCTTTGATACTAAACGTGACCATACACCCACCACATTGAGTGAATTTCACTTACAAGAAATGAAAAACAGACAACTGGTGTTGGAAGTGGTTTTCGTTAATTTGTCAAGTTCTATGAAGTACTGCATTACTGAGACTGACATGGCACATTTGGGATTGTCCTTGTTTCATGTGCCCCATTGTACACTTTTGAGAAAAAATATGTCCAAAGTAATTTTCTCATGTCATGTAGGAGCAGAGTGTTTGTAAGACCAACCTTTCATGTAGCAGTTCCAACAGTGGGGATTCAACAATAATTTTTGCAGCTGACAATTTATTGTACCAAATAAAAAAGGTTAATTAATGTATGTGAATAAACAGCAGTATTGTTACACCAATGATAAATCCTTCGCAGGTGCCTTTGTTCATGCATTTGTGTCTCGTATGATTAAAATGGGAACAACTCACATGACCTTTGCGTGGGTGCCCTGCAGGCACACAGCAGTAACAGCCTCTCAAGAGCTAACCCAGTCTGCCTTGCTGTCACCAACGATGGCACTGTTTAGCACCTGGTCCTATTTCTGACAGCGCTAATTTCTGATTTTCTGATGCTAATTACCTTCTGGTTCTGAATGCGATATGAAGACAGTGTCGCCGCTATGGATTCCCGCCTCGCCTATGGTTGCACTCTTGTTCAGGATCAAACCGCTGTCGTCCTTCATCTCTATGTCGCCGGTTACGGGAATGTCTGACAGGGAAATTGTTACCAAGACAATTACAATCAATCCCAGGAAAAGAATTCCCATTCATGATTCTAGGAATGGCTACTCTCCACAGAGGCAGATCACATTGCACTGGAATCTCGCTAATATGCCCGACCAGTTGTGGTACCAAGTATGGCTCACCAGGAATGCCCCAAAGTGCTGAATAAATGAAGGTGCAGTAAAAAATTTGGTAGACTACTATTCAAATGACTTTGGCAAACTTGTTCTTTATCTTTTTTTCCAAATGTCAAAACTTTCTGCCAAAAATATAACTGTCCAAAAGTGGTTTAAGTCCACAAGATTTTTGACAGATTTTTGCAGTCACAGTCCAGCTATTTTAAGGCTTTAAAAACAAGTCCACATGCCCTTTAAAGTCTGGCTTCAGAAAATGTGTCGTTAGATTCTGGAACATTGAAGGCTTTTTTTGGGGGGGGGGGCCAAAGACATTTCCTAGCGAACTGATCGATGGGATTTACACGAAGGTTGCACCAATGAGTTGAACTTCCATCGCTGAGGTTGTGTGGCTGAGCACAGTGCACAAACTTGGATAGTGCCAGACAAGTGCGATGCAGAACCGAATCATGACCTTACCAATCTTTTGGCAGAACTCAACAATGACGCTCTTGATAACCCACTTTGGGTCCACCTCGATTGGCACGCTGGTCACCTGCGCTCCAATGGCGGCTCTCACCATGATCTGCATTGTGGATTCTATTTGGAAGATGGTCACCAAAATGAAGACAATACCCACAAATACAATATAGTTGGTCTTGTAGATTAATTCACAGGCACTGAAACAGAATGAAATAAAAAAATAAAACTTCATAAGTTGGCAATGCACTTAAGGCACTAGTGTGCTTTTTACCTTAACCCCAAGGGTATACGTAAAATCAGATTGAAATCGGAGGATTTGGGTCTGTTAGGGATATCGCAAAATCCACGGTTATTTTCATGGCTGGTACAACATTCAGCCTAATTAT
Source organism: Acanthaster planci (assembly GCF_054643075.1). NCBI lineage: Eukaryota > Metazoa > Echinodermata > Asteroidea > Valvatida > Acanthasteridae > Acanthaster > Acanthaster planci. Next base: position 11,794,711 of record NC_141789.1, on the reverse strand, counting down.
AATATTCAATATCATCAGTATGGGTACTTCCAAGAAATATTTCCGGAGTGGAAAGGGGACCACATTTTTTTTGGGGGGGGGTTTCGGGGGAAGGGCAAAGCACTAATCAGCTAAAAACTGATTAACAATTCACAATAGGAGGGGGTAATTTCGAGATTTGTTCCCAGTAAATTTGGTGATTTTCTTCCCGTTATCTCATACTTAATGTTTTTCATTTTTCCCATTTTTATTTTTGAATTTTTTACTCCCAGGGGAAACCCCTCCACAATGCCAAATAATCAGAAAACATGGGAATCTGGTTTTAAAGAGATCTGTTAGTTAGAAACAGGTCCTAACAATGAGTTTAACCAACTCAATGTTTGAAATAAAACAGACCATTTACAAAAAATTAACTGGTACAGCTTTTTAAAGGTCAATTCACATTGTACAGCAAAGTTAATTGATTTTGTTGAATCATATCGGGCTAACTTCACGTCACGACACTTAACATCAGGAAATGATGTAAACTGGAATATTTGGATACTGAAATCGGCATGAAATATAAACCACACATCACTGATTTATAACAAAGAGTTGAATCATTTTGTAATTAGGGCCTGCTCTTTAATTAACATAAACCCTTTATCCATTTCCATCCTTATTCCTTAGGATTCTGCCCTTCAATAAACAGGAATAGGATGAGGATTACAGAGAGCTCTGCCTATTTTTCACTGAAAATTTACTGCAAAGAACACGCTCTGTGTCTATTGTGGGTGCGAGTGGTGGATCAGGCGATGGCTACAGGCCTGTTAACAAGCTGCAAGGACAGTCCGCTCTGTGCCAGAACAAGAGACAGCGTGCTTCTATGCAACGATGACGGTCCTTTGGTGGGAACTCACCGTGTGCGCGCACAGGTTTATGCACATCTGGCTCAGGAAGCGCAAAGCACGTGCAACAAATTTATGTTCGACAGAACATGGTCTATGCATGTGAGCTGACCTGTCTCTTCTTTGCTGGTGAAGGGGCGGGGGAACTCAAGTCAGTGCAGAAAGACTTCATGTCAGATCAGGAAATCTACCTCATGAGCTCATGGCATGCAGTGATGTTAAATGCGACTGATCGATCCACATGATTGACTGACAAAACACTATGCTATCACTTGTGCCCGTAAGTTGGACTTTACTTCAGCTCAGAGTCCGTAAAATTCCACACTTGCGGATGTAGTGATTGCTCATTGTTTTAATTAAAAAGTCATTCAAAGGTTAGCCCTGCAGACTGGGGCCTGTATTAGACTGCGGAACCCTTATGGTTGAACTGCATGTACTGGGCCCGTATCCTTACCAGCTCGAGGAATTGGCAGTAGTCCAGTAGACTGGCCGAGGTCTGGGGTATATTCCGACTTACCTGGACTCTACAAATCCACCATTTTTAACATTTGGACTCCCAACCATATCCATAAGCCTTCTCGCTAATACTGCATGGGTGATTTTGCACAATGTTAGAAAGGCACTGTAGGAAGGAAAAAGGGGCAATGTTTGTTCCTTTTTCCTTCCCACAATGCCTCTCTACAATTGTGCAAAATCATCCACGTGGTATTACAGTAAGCATGACATCTTAGGCCTATGACATGTTCAAATGTTTAAAAAGGCCATTCACAGACATAATAGAGTCCAAGTTGAAAAGAGTTCCACATAAGTAAACGACTGTATTTTCCCTCCTAAAATGAACTTTTCTTGGGCATATTTTTGCTTTCTGATGGCTAAAGGGTCACTGTCTTCGAAATGGGTCCATTTTTACGCATCTTAGTCTGTTATCTTGTACAGCTTGTTTAATTTGAATTAATAAAATCAGTGAATACACTCTGATTGAACGTGTACAGGTGTATGTTTGAGGTTGGCTTCTTTTGGACTTTTGCTTGGACTTGCAAATGAACTTGCTACATGTACCACCTCTTGTTAGAGTTTTGAAATATGCCTACCATGTTTATGATGCATTTAAAGAAGTCAAATAAGCTCTGATTGGGAATGAATGCTTCAGTCTGTTCTGTTCGGGAAGAGGAGATGTTGATCAGTTAAGCAACATGATAGATCGTAATCATTTACCGTGAGAAATGTCTCGAAATGATCTTGCCACGTTCAACACGCTTCATTTATGATATAAAATGAATAAACGTCCCTAGCATCTAACATCATCCAAAAAGTGAGAAAAGCATGAAAAACGGGAAGAAAAATTATCGTGATCCATTTGGGGTACAAAAGGGGACAAATTATAATCCATTTGGGGTAAAAAAGAAGAAAACAATCGTAATCTGTTTGGGTCACAAACACGTATGCTTCCATCAATAGTTGACTGGGGTGCGAGTTGACTGGGGTACGAGTTGACTGGGGTACGAGTTGACTGGGGTACATGAATGAGAAACTCGGGTACGAGCTGACCCAAAATCATTGTCTTCCGTATATGGACTAGGTCTGGGGCTTGTCAATAATCAGTCTATTCATGGCACGTCTTGAACTGTGCGCCCTATCCTCGATCCTGCTAAAAAAAAAAGTAGTTCGATGGATTAAATATCGTAACTGGTAAAGCTAAAACTAATTTGTGATCGTCAATCATGTCGATACTGAAGAAACTAGGACCCTCACCATGCTCAATCACGCCATCTGATCATGTTTTTGAAAGTCTGCAAATTTAGTTATACCATGGAGGGGGCAACACCATTCATCCTTACCTTCAGTTCATACTTTTAACCGATCCGATTAAATTTTAACAACTGTGTGTCGTGTCCCGTGTTGGCAATCTACGAAAACAAAACACGCAACGCAACGCAACGTTCTCTTGTTGAACTTCATACACGTACATATACATGTACATTGTACATGTACATGTACGAAGTGCGGCCGGGGAAAACGAAAGCCCGGTGTCATGTGTTTGTTTACACGCGTACACTTTGTTAACAAACTTGTTACAGTCCTTTGTTAGTCACTGTAACGTATGGTTTCTTCTAAAACTTGACCAATCGTCACCTGAGTTGCAACTAATGACAGGACGGACTTGTACAAGTTCACGATGCTAAAAGTCCAAGTCAACAGTTTTGTTTCACAGTTCTTGTAAATGGCGGATTAAAACTCGTGCAAAAGTCCAAACGTGGCCCAGCAAAAGGTAACCGGGGAACAGCCTTTGCCTTTTCTCATATTTCAACATGTTAAAGTCATCATATTGAAAATCACGGATGAATTATCGAAGTTTAAGTCACCACATTAAGTAAAAAATTCCATACGATGTTTTAAACAGTCCTCTATCCCATATTTTTTTTAAATCAAAGGCTTTTCAAAATCATTTAACTGAACCATTCAACTAGAAGAAAGGGTGAAATTATTTCATTTTCTTAAAGCATTCACCTATAATTTGATTTTGAGGTTAAATTTATCCATTAATTTAAAAAAACTGAAATAATTGAAAACAGTGATATTGTTCTCAGGATGTAAGGGTAAGTTTTAATTTCATGCAGTAGTTTTATTTATTTTCACTAATTTCAGGGCAGCATTGTTGAAAATAATAATTTTATTGAAGCAAATGAGAAAAACGATTCATTTTCATTTTATTTCACAACTTCAGTAATAAAAGAATTTTAACATTTATTACAAATTAAGTAAATAATTAAGTAGATTAATCCTTTTTGTGCAAATTAATTTATAAAATTAAGCTAATTAATTACAAAACATTAGTTTCAAAGATAATGCATCCTAATTAATCTGTCCTATTCGTTTCAATGAGAACGGGGTGCAAAGTAAAACCTGCCAAAAGCCAAATTGGTAATAAATTATGCAAATGACTGTTCTTGGCTCATGACGTCACACAGCCAACAACAAGTAGTTTACAACAAGAAGACAGTGAAACTACGCCGACGAAAAATTACGGTGGCGTTCAAAAATGGACAAATTCCGGCCGCAGGTAAGTAGATTTCTCAATGAATTATTATGTCGGATATTCGGACTCACTAGCAATAATTTAGTGCTAATTCAGGGAATTGTTAAGGCTGTTTATGTACTTTTGGGGGTGATTTTTATTGCGAGTCTGGTCTGATCGAAGTTGGAAATGATGCGCAGGTTGACCTTTGCTATAGTGGTATTTCAAAGCACACACGTTCCATGTATGAGTCGTGTGAGTGTGCGTGCATTGTGTGTGCAGTGAAAAGCAATAAGAATGTAAATTACTTGCGCACCGCTTGCCTGCTGAAAATATTTCGCTGCAAATTAATAATGATCTTGTAATTAATGGCTTCTTTTCAGTGGCTGGGTGCCCCGGCCGGCCAGCATGGGCCCAACACATTCTACAAGGGTTGCAAATTCTTTAAAGACGGCAAGTGGCGAATCCTTTCGATGGGGGAATTTTTCTTCTTGAAAACTTCCGAGACGGAGCCACTTTGCATTGCCGAGCTGCAATTACTGTGGCAAGACGACAAGGCCGAAAACGGCGACGGCCTCATGTTGTCGAGTTCCAAATTATATTTTCTTCCCGAGGACACCCCGGAAGGCCGAACAATTCACCATGGAGAGGTGAGTTCAGCCCTTCGTATTTCTTGGTCTCAACTTTTTTGACTTTTTTAAATTTAATTTTCAAATGTGGCTTTGAGTTGTCTTTTTAATTTAGGGTGGGCATTTAAAAACTTTTCAGCAAGTTTCACAACCATTGTGCTTATCAGTTGAGCGATGACACGCAAGCCTTCGTGCTATGCAAATTTGCATAAAAAAGGCAAACATCACTTGACGCACAAAAAGTCTTGTTTGTGGTGCCATGTCTCATGGAATCCCATATTGTTGCAGTTGGGTTTGTAAACTTTGTTTCCACAAGATTTATTTTTTTTAGAAAGAGATTTTGGTGCATGTACTGTTTGATTTCGCACATACAGTGTACTGCCATTACTTTGTGTGTGTTTTTTGTGATGAAAGCATTTTTGTTATGGACATGTCCGAATCATTAATAACAATGGTGAGTGTCTGATCATGGAGGAATAAAAAGGAAATGGTGCAGTGACAGTTGAACCCACAGTTTATTTAAAGGTACATAGACGGTTCAGTGACTTTCATCAATAGGATTTCACCACAGCACACACAATGTGGTGGTTGCTTGCTAAAGGTGCTTTACTAATGGCATTCAAATAATTGAAGTAGTGAATGAATGTGTGTTTACATGTACATGTATACAGCCATGCTTAAACATACAGTCGCCTTTGGTGAAAGTCACCTAAAAGAAGACAATTCTGTGTTATTTCATTTTTGTTTGTTAATTCTTTTACTTGTTTATCAATTTGTGGGGTATATCATTTTTTGGCATTTGAAATCCTTTTTGTGTTGTACTGTAACCTTTAAAAAAATATTTTTGGAACAACTGATGTCTTGTGGAAAAATTTTGCTGAATTCTCTTGATGTATCTTCTGATAAGGAAGTTGTGCCATTATGGAGTTAGGCGGGTCAGCATGCCCACAGGAAGTGTTTACACATTTGTACATGTACCTGCGTCCAATTCCCTGAAGAATAAAGGAAGTGTGAATGTCATCCAAAAGTGTGACAATTTATACAATTTCAGGGTTACTGAAATTGTTCTAACCATTCATTTTACCGCGTGAAGTTATTTTTCCACTTTAAGGCCAAACTATCATATATTTAGCTCAGTGTTTTGTTTGAAAGGTAACAACATGTTTTATGCGTATGGCCTTGAATATTTATTTCTTCAACAGCAACTATCCAGATTACACAGTGTGTGCAAGCATGTGAATAAAACGTAACCTGTACAACATTATAATAGAATACCCGGCTCTTTGGAAACTGTTGTATCACAAAAGGGTGCTGGGCATAGCATGGGTTGGATGAATAATTCATCTAGCATAGCTGATTCTCTTAACTGCCCTTCGTGCCAGCACATGTTATTATTTGGACATGGAACAGCACCATATAAACTCTTTTCAATTGTTTATCAGAATTCTGTACTGTTGTGTATAAGCATTTACTTGCACTTTGTGCCCATTCCTGGTTTTTTTTCTTGGATCTAGGGAATTAAAAGCCCTCATAGAAATATTTTGAAATATTTTGAAACATTTCAAAGAACTTTGAATGATTTGTAAGTTGCACAGAAATATGTGTTTTAGGGAAAGATTTTTCACTAAACCAAATATTGTGAATTTGAAGCTTTCATTAACATAGTATTGATTTCTGATGTGTTAATTTGTTTTTTCCACAAAATCATTTAGTATTAAAAACCCTCCCTGACCATTTGGTTAAATATTTTTGACTTGGACTGTGAAAAGCAGTGAATCACTACCAAGTTATCCAGTGTATTCCTTCCTGTGTGACACATGCAAAAAAATTTGGTGCTGTGTTGATGAGGATACCTTGAATAGCAGTGAGCTTATTGATATTCAGACTTGCCCTGAAAGGCCCATTGTTTGCAGAGTTGGCCAAGCTGGGCCCCGTTGTGCCAGCCTGGTGGGATTAGGTGGCTGGTTGGAAAGCCATACTTTTTCTGATTCAAGGTAATGAAAGATGGGTCATTGTGCACTGGTTACCGCTCCCTGAGTTCATAGCCCAGGTGGATTGGTGGATAGCCCCTTTCCCCTTAAAAAAAATGTCATCTGAAGGATTTCAATTCTGTGGTTAATCATATTCACATGGTCACATTCGTCTTGCACTTTGCAGAAATATTAATGTCTCACGTCCAAAGTGCTGGTGAGATCACTTTTCCTTTCTAATGATATCATGTGAGATGAAAACAACAAAACATTATGATTGACGTTGTCATTTTTCAATGTGCTAATCATGTAGCCACCAGTTCTTCACCTTTCAGATTCAAAAGCATTTATAAAAAGCTTTCAAGTATTTAATGCCTTACTTTTAATTTGGAGTTTCAAGTGTAGATTTAAAGGAAGTTGAGTGAAACTTTTTGGCTCTTAAAAATGGCACACTGTTTTCCTCCAGAGAGTATCAGTAAGGAGAAGAGACAGGCTAAAGATTTCTGTGAAAACTTAAAATGTAGATTTTATGTCAAACTATAGAAATATACATGTATTGGTTTTGCTGGTATTTTAGCTATTAACATTGCATGGTTCTATCTTGATCTGTCCCCCTGTTGACTCAGCCACTGCCAACTCTATCATGACCAAGGATTATGCATTGAGTACACACTCACAGAAATTGGCAGGGGCATGGCACACAAGCCCTCCCCCCCAGTCTAATGTCCCTGGATTGGAAGCTGTCCAAGAATTATTGCTGGTCATGAATATTCAGCAGATCATAGTCTGCCTTTGGGAGGTAGAATTGCATAGGCATATTGCAGCACAGGGCCTCCTGTGTTTGTGCTTCACTGCAGTGCCTCTTGCATTTGTGGTGCATTTTGCAACTCTGAACTCAAAGCCAGTTTTTTCCTGTGCCCTGTTTGGTTGGGGTTATTTTTTTGGGAATATGGGGTTTATTAACTTTTTTCCAGCAAATGAGTGACCCATAAGTAGATGTAGTTTCATATTCCTGTAATAAAAAGGTACTTTGGATATTTACTTTTTGTTTGAGCGTTGATTTAAAATTCATTGGTCGTTCTGCCATATATGGGAACACAGTGTTTTGATAGTGTAGTGTACATGTAGTTGAGTAATGCCAGATCTGCTTCCTGTTTGAAGGTTGTAAGCCCCATTGTGTAAATTGTGTTTATAATTGATGCACAGTTCCTCGCTGTACGCACTATAGCCTTTGACTTTTCTGTGTGTTGCCGCACTTTTTTCCAGACATAAAACCTTTTATGTACCTTTGAGGGATTTTGGAGGGGGGGCATGTGACTGACAGATTTCAGTGTATGGAATATTTTGTGTTCTTGTACCGGTGTGCCAAAAAAGAATTTGGAAGAATGTCACATAGATTCCATTTTTTTTTCTTTACCAGTGATGCATTTCCCGAGACCATATTACATCATGAAACATTCTCTACATGTACATTTATATTATTTAGTGGAATTTTTCTTTTTTTTTTTTTAAAAAATACGTCTTCCAAACAGTGGACTTGGGCTAGTTACATGTACATGTACAATTGTTTGTGTCTGTCTATGACTAGACACAAATATGTTTCACAAGAAAAAGCTTTTTCACTCTATGTTCACAGTTGAAACTGAATTTGAGTGGCTTTACAACCAAAGTGGGTGGTGCTGGTTGAAATCAGAGATAAATATATCCCCAATGCATATTGTGTATATCAGTATGTGTCCTGTGATGTTGAATTACATGTACATGTACCTCAAGGTCGGTTGGCAAAGGGGTGTTCCATTTTCTTGGAAGGGGAGCTGACAGTAATTATTTGGCCAACAGCAGTTTCCAGACCTGTCTTTCTTTAAATACTTCAGGGCACACAGATTAATTTGCAACAGATAGAACAGCCATTTCCTGCTAAATCTTGTTTGTGGTTCTTTTTGTCAAAATAAATTTCCCCTCAGGCTATATGGCATCATAAAAGCAGTAACTGTTTTTTTTTCTCGCAATAATTTAATTGTTTATTTCCTAATTCAACAATACGTACCGGTAACTGTACGGAAGTTTGTATTTGATGGTATACAGGATTAGTCGTTTCCTTACAGAATTTAATACGAAGTCTGTCTTGTCCCCTTTGGGACATCCTTGCTGTTGTATACATGTACATGACATGATACATGTACTTTCATTTCAAATAATACAAGAGTTGGTTAAATAACTTTTTTCTTTTAAATTTTTAAACACATTTTCACTGTAATTCCCCCAAGGAAAACTGTTCATGAATGTGTTTACAATACTAGAAGGACCACTGAAATTTTTTGTAGTGTAAATGTATTTTGTTGAGTTACATGTTGGATAAAACTTCAAACCTTTAAGCTTTCTGTCTTCATTTCAAATCCTGTGTACCACTGTGTAGCGATATTCCCGTGTCATAACACATTTTATTGTTGATTTTCTCTGAAGAAATGGAGAAAAAAATGACTGAAGCTGCTTGTTGATTCAAATTTCTCTGAGTCATTAAAAACTATTACAATTAAACTGCTTCGAATTTCCCCATTGCCGTTATCTCGCTACCCAGCTGAAATGACTCCATAAGTGATCACCTAAAATCAAATCAGAGAGTGGCAGTTCACAATAATGGGAAGGCGTTTAGAAGTGCCGCAGTGCAACGGAGGTCTCTGCAGTTGCCAGTTCTTCCATTCAGTTGAGCGGCTTCCATGAAAATGTGGGATTGTCATGCAAATAGGAGTGATTGGCCTCTTTCTGGGCCCCTCTTATAAACTGTTGCTTTTGTTGCACCGAGGTTAACAACGCTTACTGCATCCCTAGCTCTTGTAAACTCACCAATGATAGCAAATCTGAAAGCACCATTTGTTAATGTTGTGTTCTTCATTATGTTACAAGCGTGACAGATGTCTGTTTTTGTTTTGTGTCCATAAATTTTGGGTAATAAGAAGTTGGAAGTTTAAGACGTAATACTTCCCATTTAACTTTAAGAATAGTGAGGCATCAATTCTTTCAATTTTCTTTCTTAATAACTTTAATCTCAGTTTGCATACTTTTTGGTCGCCATGTCAGACGCATGACACACAGAAACGGGAGTCACAGACAAACTGAAACTGATTGCCGTATGCATAATAGAATTAATTATGCCCTGTGATTGTATTCCCACATACGTACAGAGTGTTTCAATGACTCAGTATCCTGGAGCTTTTTTTTTCTTCCGAAATCATAGATGACGAAACATGACACACATAATCTCACTGAAACTCTGGCAGAACCAAAAAAAAAAAACAGGAAATTGAAGAATACCACATTAATTTGATTCCAAGATCCAATGAAGAAAAAACACCTGTCTTGTGCAGTAGATTGCAAATCCAGAGTGCAAGATTTTCAAAGAAACATGTATATCTTGCACATGCGCTGTGAACATAAATGACAAACTTGTCTGTTTCGTGTACTGTTTACATCATGAGTCTTGTTGTTGTAAGGAGAAAGTTGGGTTGTAAGCAGAATGTTGCACACACCAATATGAAGATCTTTGCGCAAAATTGTGGCCATACATGTACACGTATGGTCAGTCACTCTAAATACTCAACTAAACAAAATAGAAAATAATGACCTTGGACATTTTGATTGGTAATCGTCTTGGGGAAAAAATGACAGGAAACATTATGCATTTGTTCACTTTAACCACTTGAAACTGGATTTATGTGTATAAACACTCATAATTTTCCTTATTTGTTCCATGGAGGTTGTGTACACTTGTTTGAGAATTCTTTTTTCATTTCCGCGGTAGACATTCATGTATTACCCCGTCATGCTTGCTTGGTTCAAAGCGCAGTTGCAAGGTTGAAGAATTTGCGGGTAAAAAACCCGAACCCAGCAGCTTGTTCGAGTAAGAAAATTCGACGTTAACTGGTTAAATCATTTACCCACGCATATGAACGTTTTAAGCCTTATTTTACCTTGGATTTCCCTCTCATTCATTTAACTGTGCATTTAGGATATAATGTTTAAAAGAAAAACCTCAAACAGAAATTTTAGCTTGCCAGGTGAGGTCAGAGGAACACTCTATAGAGGAACACTCTATAAGAGTGGAATTTGCAGCCTGGGTTCATATGATCGCTGGGATCATTTTACCAGCTGATTGGACATAGACTATTCATAACTGTCGATTTAATAAAAGGGCATTTAATCTGACAAATTTTTTTTTTGAGAGAGAGTTGCTGAGGTTGCAGGATTCCTGTCACTTGTTAATTGTGCAGCTGGTCTGGGAATTCTGCTAATTTTGTTAAATTGATGCCGATCTGCTTATATAATGTACAAAATGTTTTTGTTTTGGGTGATACTAATATACATATATGTATACAGTGTACAGAACTTGTCAAACTAAAAGATTAAGGGAACAGATTCTGGTGCAAGAGTTGATAAGTTTATTTGCATCATTTCTCATTATTGCTAATTATGTTATTACTCATTTTGTTTAATGTTCAAAGGATGGAAAATTTGTATCCATGGAGGTAGGGTAAATTAAACCCTGTACTTTCATAAAATAAAATTGTTCTTTTCTTTTATTAGATAAGCCTACCCACAATTGTTATTTTAATAATAAAAGATAAGGTGTACACCTCTTGCAATGGGAATTTCAAATTTGCCACTCAATGAAAAAGTAAAGATAAGATTTACAGACTAGGAGTTCTACATGACATTTCTCGGAGATGAGATAAGCAGCACACATGTTCACGTCTGCGATTATTTTTAGAACCAGATGGGTAACACAAAGGGCTAATTTGCCGAGCTTCCTTCAACGTAGCTTTTCATAATCATTCTGAACAAGCACCCTTCCTGAACTGGGCAGAAGGCAAAACATCTCTGTTGATCTTAAATCCGGCACATTGGCAAACTAAAATTTAGCAACAGGGAAATCAGAGACTTTAGTCAATATGGACTGATCTCACTTCTCAAACTTTCTTTTTTTCCCCCTCACATTAAACAGATATAAACTTATATAGCCCTGGGTTGATTGTTTGACCCTGGGCAATATATTAGGCTCCATGCTAACATTTGACACAATAATTGTATTCTACAGTCCACTGTGACTCAGATTCGCCTGATGTACCTATGTGTCATGTCAGCCATTAGCATCATAGCACGACAGCTGGGCTTGGTTTGAGACTGGAAGTATCTCTTAAGGGACATCAAATGCATCGTATGCCCTTCACCATGGAGAGAGTTTTGAATGAGAGAAAATGGCAGAGTTCCTCCAGTGTACATGTACATGTTCTCCATTCGCAATCTCTTATAGCTTTTGTTCTCTTCAGTGATCAGTTTTTAAAATTTAATCAGTTCAGACCTATGTTTCATAAAAGGTCAATATTCCGTATTTTATACCGTTTAACCGAGGTGAAAGCAGTTAAGAGAAATCAGTCAAATTAAAGTAATTAAGAGGATATATATAGGCATCAGATATCCACATATTGTGGAGATTATGATGCTGAAAGTGAACACTTTTTCCCCTTGGAAGAAACATGATCCTCATTCGTGATCTTCTAGTAGCAAAAACCTGTAAGGCGTTACGTAAATTGTCGCAAATAGCCAATATGGGCCCTCAAAAGAAGCAGTTAACTTCTCTCACAAAATAGTTTGTCTCAGAAATAATTGTCCAGACATTTAAACATGTCCTATATTTGTTGCCATTCCACGTACATGTACTTGTACCATGCATGTACAATGTACATGTACATGTACCTGACAGTTATTATGTATGCTTGTTAAATGTACTATGTTTAAGTACATTCTGGTAACTGTTGATTGTTTATTAAATTTGCTAAATCATTGAATATTTTGGTTGGGAAGTTGGTTCACGGCAACCAAGTTGAAGAAAGAGTGGGATTTGTTTTACTTGTAACAGGAGAGAATCTGTGAGTCACAGCAAAACTTCTTGAGCAATTCTCTGGAGAAACTAAACTTTTTTTGTCGAAGGCATCAACTTTGACATGTGGAAGGCCAGTTTTATTCCTTTATAGATGTTGAAGGATCAAGAGATATGTGTGATCATTGTCTCATGTGTGATTTAGTGCCAGGTTTAAACATGTTGAAGTCCTTCATCTGATGTTCCCTCACACACAAAGCAGATATTTCTCTGAAGAAATCTTGGAATTTGTGCTTTTCCCTATTAACCATATTGAGCAGGTCATACTTATGCATTTCAGGCAGCTGGTGCCTCATTTGAAGTGTGCACACAAGAAGCATAGCTACTTTGAGTTATTTGGTATCAGAAACAAGACTTGGACAAGTCTAGCCTCATTTGGTCCAAGCTAGGAGTTGGCAGGCTGATCAAAACAGATGGGACGTGGTGATAAGGGGTCTCTCTGCTCACTGCTGCATGATAACCTATTTATCAACAGTCAATATCCTACACAACTGTGATGGGAGATACAAGTACATGTAATTGCTCAGGAATATAATTTGTCTGCAAATAAGCTGGTATTTATTAAATGAAAAAAAACAAAACCACATGTGCTCTGGGCAATGCCAATTAATATCCGATTGGGTTGCTGATACATATTGAGTTAATGTCATTTTTTTTCTTCGGGTTCATTAATGCTACCACTTTCAACAGTCATGGGGGGAGTGTGTCACTTGCTTACGAATATTTTTTTAAGGAATTACCCTTAAAATACACTTCCTGGATTATGTGTCATTTTCACTGGAAGTTCACCAGCCTTGCATAACAAGAATTTAGTACTCTCCATTTTTATCTCGAGATACAAGTGACAATTTTTTATGAGAAGAATAAACAGAATTTGTCTGCACATGTGCAGTAAAGATTTCTTTGCATAGCATGTACATGTATGCACACCACACACATTCATGCCTACAGGCAGGTGCTGAATCAGCTTTCTGAAATATAAGTACAATTATGTACCAGATCAACACAAACCAAAATGTTTTTAAAAGTATATCAGTCGTGGAATTTCTGGCTCATTTTGCCAGCTGCTTGATTGGTAAAAGAGATTATGGGGGCAGCATAGGTACCACATGTGACAAGATGCAAAACATGCCACTCAGTGGAATATACATTTACCAAATTGTGAACTCCTCTACATGTACAATGTGTACTGTTTTGACAGGTCATTTGGCCCGCTTTTCTTTTCTTTTTTGTTTTTTTTTACACCCAAGTTCTGCATTCCTCTTGATTGTAGAATACACATGTCCCATAGATCACTACCTTATCCACATTGATTTTTTTTCCCTAACCAAACTCCAGCCTTCCTATTGGCGGACAGGTGGTCTTACAATAGGCACAGAGGGTCCACAGGTCGGGGAGTAATAAATAAAAACTTACAAGTGCCTGTTTACAGTAATGTGATCACAGACTAATGCTGGGCACTGGAGGGCGATTACATTTTGGGCATGGGGTTGAGCTTGGGAGATTGGGGAATTGCAACCTTGTGGAGTCTGAGATTGTATCAGGAGCATGCACAAAATTGGCGACAAAACTTAGTTTTGTTTGTGAAGTCATTTCCATGTTGAGAAGTTGAGTAACTGGGTGTAACGTACTTACATTTTTTCAGTCCTTGAATAGTTGGAAATTCACAATTTGGGAATTCGATACCATCACAGATGTTTGGTTCAGATTTTTTAAGGGAATAAATTTGTGTCTTACATGCACTGTTGTTTGGATCAGATCGTAAAATAGGATAATTTTGAACCTAGTGTCTTTCCGAATCTGGCTATTAAATGTTACAACTTTTTATTTCGTCATTCATGGAGTTATGGGAATTTGATTGTGATATTAAAACACCAGTCAATTGAAACATAAGGCAGCAAATGTTTATATATTAACCAATTGCCTGAATGGGAAGAGGCCAGGCTGTATAGAACAGCCGAATTACCCGAGATGGCTCAACAAGCCATTTTTATAATTGCAAAAACATTCCAGGAAATTCCTGCTGTGGCTTTTTTTTTCCTTTCTGCTTTCAATTGATAGGGACAGTTTCCACCCATACACATGTACATGTACATTCATAAATGGCCCAACTGTACATGTACCAGTAGATGAGTAGATCAATGCACAGGAAAACATTGTTGTTCGAGGATATTCATTGGTGTGCTTGAAATCTTGTCTAAAATGTGCTGGTCAAAGTAGAATTAGGAAAGCAAATTAAACCTGGGAGACCAAATGAAATGCAACTGAATAAAGTTGTATTTTAACAAGTGAGAAATATCTGATTTGTAAAAATCTTATGCATATACATGTACATTTGGAAAATATTAAAGGGACTTTAACTTGGTAGTGTTTTCACACTAAGTACATGTAGCTTCAAAAAGCGTGCAACAGCAAATGCAAAAACTTGGTAAAGCAGACCAGTCAGTGTTTTCCCTACTATTGGGAAAAATGCTTCTAATACAACTTACCCTATTTACAGTGTACTTTGTGTGGTATTCAGTTTTTAGACTTCTTGTCTTGTCTGTGTAAATATTGCTCTAAAACTAATAGATCAAGATGGAATTTTCAAGTTGTAATTTGCTTGCCGCACATCACCAGTCCAACACAGCACCTGACCTCGGGGCTGACAAGCACACGTGTACTTACCGGTAGTTCATGTACCTCTCACCACCAGGCTTGGGTTAATGCTGTTATGAGAGACTTGTCAAAATAGGTGTTTCCAGCTTTAAAAACCTTAAGGGGTTGTAAGGTGGTGGTATTTGAATCACAGGAAACGGTGCCAACGAGACAAGCTTTTAAACATGCAGTTGGCGTACCACAGTTTTCCTTAGTTTGGGACTGGAAATGTAGTAAATTGATATATTCACATGCACCTGACTTCAGTGTAAAGGTTCCATGCAATGACTTTCTCTCAGACACACTTTTAGTGCAGATACATGTATACACCTTCAGTTCATGAAAAACTGTTTGGCATCCCTTTAAAAAGTGCAGTTTGTATCAAGCCTTTAAAAATATCCATGTATTGGGGGACAAGTACGGGCGCTACTGTTGCGACATAATTTGGGGAAAACATTTTTCGTGGTTTTTTTTTTTCCTGTTCAAAAAGGGTTGCTTCAGTTGGCCTTTGCCATGTATGTACATGTACAGGTAGGCCTACATACATGTACATGTACATAACAGCAAGTCACCAAAGAAAGGGAGTTAAGGCGGCAAAATTCCAAAAACATTTATTTGTACAAAATTCAGTGCAACAGCAAGCTTTTCTCTCTAGAATAACACCAAAGATTTTCTCATGAATATGGAAATTTCCAAGAGCATAAAATCAAACAGGTACCAGCATGCCATTTTAAAACAGCAAAACACAAGTTGAAAATAAGCACGCGTACGTGACACTTAAGGGGAAATTTTAAAGGGTTGTAATAAAATAAATGTATTACGTGTACCTTTAAAAAATGCTCTGTGTTGCAGGTTGGTACAGTGTACATGTAACTTTTAATCATGGGAAATGGTGCCAGTGAGACAGACATTTTGCGCATGAAAAAAAAAGGTATGCCACAACTTTCCCAAGTTTGAACGGGAATGGAAATAAAGTAAATTGATATTCATGCACACATAAAAAAATTACAGTTGTTCATTTACTCTCTGTTTTTGTTACGTAGGATGAAGTTGTTGGGGTCAGCGGCAAGGCCATTCTCCGACTGGAGGACCTGATTGACTGGGTCTGCACCGACGTCAGGTGGACGCGGGGCTGCCGGACAATTTGTGAGAAGGACCTGAAGAAGGCTGATGGCGGAGGAGATGCTGGCAACAAGCACATGGCGCTGTTTGCCCAGAATAGTGGGCTTAACATCAGTGAAATCAACAGGGAGAAAAAGATCATGGGTAAGAAGGGTGTGGGACCATTTTGTTTGTTTGTTGGGGTGTTTGTTGGGTTGTTTGTTTGTTTGTTTGTTTGTTTTTGTTAAGTTTGGTTTACTTGGGTGGGTATATTTTGTGCATGTATTTTTGGTTTTCTTTTGTTTCTGTTATTTTTGTTCCTTTTTTGATAGATTAGCTTTCAATATCTGAGTTGAGAATTTTATCCACCCTACAGTATGTATTATGGCGCAGTGTGTAACCACGGAGGGCCATTCCTTGTATTTTCCAGTGGTGATAGGATCTATGCCTCAAAATAGCGTATTTGCTGGAAAACAAATTGTTTGGATTGGCTGTAGTTTAAAACCGCTAGAGCTCAGCGTGATTGCCATTTCCTGTTTTTCTCTTTTTTCCCTTTAGTCAACTTCAGGGAGTTTTCCCATTTATACTTGTTCACCAAAGATCCAGTATTTGTTACTGAAAGGAGAAACGATGAAAGGAGTTTTCACAGCACCAAGCCGAAAAAAAAAGAAACAAATGCACATACTTCCAAGCCTCCTTAACTGAGTTGGTTATTGTGGAGCAGAGTTATCTATGCAGTATCCACGCTGCTCTATTTTGTGAAGAAGATTTTAAAGAAACACCAGCCCTTTGCTATTCAAACTAGATTCCAGAATATCAGTCCAGCTTTCTTTTAATAAAATCACATCCCTCTGTCATGCCAGGGCCACAGGATTGAGTTTACAAGTTCTTAAGTGTATCGTTTGCATACATTTATACATACATGTGCATTACTTGATATTCATAAAACCTGTTGAATTAGTTGCCGCAGAATGTAGGAATCTTTTTCCTGTATTTGAATTTTCCCTTCCCCTGTTTAATCCTGTAATCTAAGTGACCAAAAATGTAGGCGTCAAAAGGAGGGGAAAAAAATGCTGGCACAGAATGTACATGCATGACATGTGCAACAGGATAGCTGCAATTGGATAACCCACGGTCTGCCAATGTGTAGTCATCTGGAAGTGCCAGGAAACAGCCATAAAACCAAGGAAACAAAGTTGGGTGCTCATTGTAATTTTATGCTTCCTTCATTAGGAGGTGCACAGGGGAATGAATGTCTGTTGCTGGCATGGTGGGAATGCCTGTCCATTAATGTAGGGGCACCTGTTGTACATGTACATGTACCTTCCTCCATGGTTGTACATATTCACATGTACATGTAGGTTGTGTGTGGTATTGGTAATGGTGTCAACATTGGTGAACTCAGTACAGACATGAAGGAACCTTCCACCATGGTACAGTGTACTGTCTGTTGGGAGAGTTAACTTGAAAATTGTTTGTATGTTTTAACAGAATGTGTCAAGTTGACATGTTTTGCGATCCTAAAATGCCCGCTCATCACAATTTGGGGTGTAATCAACTATTGCCAAATGTACAGTATCATTTATCAAATATTTGTGGTATTACAGTGTGTGCATTGCAATTTTGAACAAGTACATGTATGGCATCATTAAATTTGGCCTTTAGTTCTATAAAAGTGGTCCAGCTTTGGTTGTTTTAATTTCTATATTTTAACACGAGTTTTGTGTTTGATACCCTCCTGCAAACTGTTAAATGTTTGGCCATTTTTTTTTTCTTCACTTTTTCATGATAGGTGTAATACAGTGTCACTTTGCGTGGGTCACTATAATCTGCCAAGGTCCACGAAATGATATGCAAAGTCTTGTTACTTGCAAAGCAGCCACCGTACTCTGCTCAGAAGGGCAGAGTGTAGAGATTGATCGCCATGAAAGGAATAGCTATAGAGAGTTGGTTTCATTAGACAGTGGACTACAGAACATGATTTATAACACTAATGCTTGTTTTGTACTTCCCTTTTTTTTTAAATGTTAATCTTATGTGAATACACATACAGATGTTTGTTCCATTGCTATGGGGAAACCTTGTAGGTTATACCCGACGAACCATTGCAGAAAAACAAAGGTTGTGGGCGCACTCAAAATAGTCCCTAAATTCTCTGTCCAATTTTCCGTGATGTTGACAACACTCTTCCCCACAATACGCTACCGGTCTGGAAAGAGTTCATGATGTATAGGTAATGCGGTCGACCATAAAATTGTTTAGTTGATAAAAATCATTTATAATGGACACTTTAGCCGCCTTTCCGTGCCACCTTTGGTTCGTTTGATATCCTCCCCCATTTGCCACAATTCACTGCTGAACAACTTCAGTGAATGCTTTCTGCAACTTATACAGATAGAGTTGAGGCACACCAAAAACGTTCATATGGAAAGATGCCTTTTCTGAGTTCCGGTTACAGAAGTAATGTTCTTCTGTGTGTATTTCTCAACTGATGCAGGTTATGATGACGACGGCCGTGACAAAGTCATCATCCTCAACTACCCAAGCTACTGCCGCTACTGCGCCGCCCTGAAGCGCATGGAGCATGCCCCAGACCAGTGGATCTCGCATACCATAATGCGATGCCTGGGTGCCTTCACCGTGCCGCACCGCAACACGCGCATCTTGTTCTGCAAAGACGAGTTTGAGCATCCGACGCTGGGGTACAACGAGAAACTTTGTGACCACTTGGGTGAGCCGGCTGGAAAATCAAATACATTTTCTTATTCATAAGTCTTTGATCAACATAAAATCAGATGTCCCCAGCTCTACCACCACTGTCATTTCTGAGCTATTTTGAACTTTTGGTAGAAATTCCTGCCAGCTATTTCATTAAAGAATTTCTTCACTCTTAAGAGAGGAAAGAATAAAATATGCAGGTTTGTAGCTATTCTGCACATTTCTTCAGGGTAAGGAATAAAAGAAAATTGAAACTAATGATTTTTATCAGACTATATATACCTTTTGGACCTTCAAATCTTGAAATGCAATCTTTTGATAAGAAATAATTGTACTTTTATCTTTTTTTTTTCATGATTTCCAACAGCGCCAAACATGAAAGGCAGACCAAGGAAGAAGAAACTTAGTATCCGTAGCAACAGTAATGAAGATTTGGTCGGCGACTCTGGTAATGGTGTAACTGAGCATGCTGAGGTAGGTCAATCTTGTACAACACCAGTTTAGAGTCATGTACATCACTGATCGGAGTCATTGAAAAGCAAAAAATAGGAATCTTGGAAGTCTTGGGGAAAATAAATCAGAGAAAGCTGCAGAATTTTATGGGCCAAGTCTTTGCAACTTGTCATGGATATTTGTCGGACATTTTTTTTGCTGTATATTATGTACAGGAAGTGCTAGTGTTGTAGAAGCAGAAATTGGTGGAAATGAAAAAAAAAATGGAAATGGAAGGCCACTTACCGGATTTCAAGTCTTTGGGCCTTAACAAAAGTATTGCAAACATTCATGGGAACTAGAAGTACATGTAGATTCCAAAAGTATATCGTAGAAATACCAACAGTCTTAAATATCCCAGAAAACCTAGAAGATGTACAGGCACTCGTCAAAGTTACCCCCTTTGACATGTGACCTTTGTTTTCTCCCGTCTCCCCTACCCCAACCAATTTTTACAGGTGAATTATGGAGAAGTCGGTGCCTACCACCTCAGCAAGCTGGAACGCAAGAAGTTGCGGGGCAAGTACCAGACCAAGATCGTGAATGGCAAGGTCAAGACGGAGGTGAAGCGGATCCGGCCCAAAGACGAGGCCACCTTCCTGGCCGGCCTGTTCAAGTTTATGAAGGACCGCAACAGCCCCATCGAGAGGGTGCCCAACCTGGGCTTCAAGCAGAGTGAGTGGCCAGAATTCTGGAAGTCCACTCTTGTCTTGGTTTTCTATGGTGTCGTTTATGTAGGAGGAGGGATGGGAAAAGGGGTCTTGCCATTTCCTTGAGAATTACTGGAATGTAATGTGAACATAGTTACACCCTTCCCTTTCAAAATTTGGGTTTCAGTAAGATAGATCACTTTTTCCCTGTGAGAAATGTGAAAATGTCACGATCATGACTTGAACACTTCAAGTGCTTACCTACTGAATGACCAATTGACAGAGGTAGTGTAGTTCAGGTTAAATGAATTCTCATCTAAACTGAAAGCTTTTCCTTTCACTTTCCCATCGAAGAACTATAGGGGGGTCAAGCCTGTCTATGCCCATCTGACCCCATCGCTTAATCTCGAGACTCCCACCCTTCACCTCAACCAACCAATCTGTCCACCCTCCTCTTCAACCCACTGTCCACTACACCCCCCGAACCCAAATACCCTCTCCTGTCTTGGTCCCACCAGTATACAGGCTGCGTTGGAGTAATGAACGTGCGTTGACCTCTGATTGATTTTCCCTGGTAACCTCAGCACAAAGTGCAACCTGGGCACCAAGCGAAATCAACTGGTGGTCATCACATGGTCATTATACCCTGCACTTAATGTCCTTCATCCACGGTCTTGATTGGTACCCCTGATTTCCAGTGTCCTTACTCTCCTTCCCGCAGTTGACCTGTACTTGTTCTACACGATGGGTCAGAAGTTTGGCGGCTATGAAGCCATCACGGCTCGACGGCTGTGGAAGAAACTGTACGACGTCCTGGGTGGCAGCGTTGGGAGTACAAGCGCTGCGACGTGCACGAGAAGACACTATGAAAGGTATCACAAGGACTGCTGTGGTTCTTATGACAAGTCTCTGCCATAGTGTTATTATGGAAATTGTGCCGATAAGGTTTTCTGTGACTCTTCCTCCTCTTTGAACAAGTTTGACAACTTAAACGATTCAAAATCATGACAGTATCAGTTGTGTGATAAAAATTGTGGCCTCGTGTAACAGCTCACCCCCCGAAAAGCCCAAAGAAACTTGTTGCAGCAGGGAGTAGGCGATGTGTCTTTGGAAAGTGGCCACAGTCATTGCCAGTGGCTTCTGTAGACCATTATCAAGATGCTGCTATGTGTGTCATGTTTCCTAATGTTGGTACTACATGTAGAAATACAGCTACACATATTGATTCCAGAGAACAGACTACTTTTCCTTCCAGCCTCAGTTTAGGTAACATTACTTTGAATGGCAGAAAAGCAAGATGGCTGCCCCGTGATAGAGGTCTAGGACATGGACTAAGACAGGGTTATTAATGCCCCCCCCGACCAGGAGGAAATGACTGAAATGATGGCCATGTGCACCACAGTGGATTTTGCCACATACGTGTCACTGTGATTGGATGAACATAAAAGATGTTTCAAGAAAGGAATTAAAACCAGATGTTGTGCTGTATTTTGCCTGTGTAGGTTAATTCTTCCCTATGAGCGTTACCTCAACAAGCAGGAGCACAAGCCTCTACCGGGACCACCCCCTGCCAAACCCACCAAGGGCATCTCCATACTGGCCAAGCCAGGCAGTAAGCACAAGGAGAAGGACCCTGCCAAGCACCACCACCACCACCACCACAAGAAGAAGGACAAGCATGCCAAGGACCGGCCGAAGGGGATGACCAAGGCCGAGGAGACTTGGATCCAAGACCAGCAGAAGCAGGCAGCTGCCACTGCTGCTGTCGGGGGACTGATCCACGAGACCATTCTGACCCCCGTGCCAGTCCAGCCGGTGTCGTCGGCCGCCAGTCAGCCTCAGACTGCCCACCATGAGACGGCAAGCAGTGATGCCTCAACCTCAACACTGGCCAGTGTGGTACTGAATGCCTCGTCGGCGACCAGCATTCCGCCAGTGGCCACCATCCCGCCCCTGCCCCAACTGACTCCTGCTCCATCCGGGGTCGCCAGCAGTGGCAGCCCCCCGCTTCCCATCGTCTCTGCGGAGATGATGATAGTCTGCCAAGACCAGCCAGGGTCCTCCTCCCTGAAAATGAAACTGAAGGTGAAAAAGTCGAGGCACAAGGATGGGAAACGGCCGAAGGTGCTCAAGGACCAGCTTCGAGAGCTGGAGGAGCAGCGGGCATTGCAGCAGAAGGAGGCACACAATCAGGTCAGGATGGTTCCACTTATCCTCCTTTCCTGCCAGATTTTGTGCCAATAATTCTTTATACTATGGGCCCAGAAACAAAGATCCACTGTGTCTATCTTTTTTTGATCATTTCAGCGGTCCAAAACACGTCACTCTTGGAAATTTCCCCTTTTTACATTTTTATTGTCTGAGGTTTCCTTTTTGGAATGGTTTAAAAATTTGTAATTTTGTATTCCAGCAGACTAATTGTAATAGCCATTGCTTTCTTGCATCGTTTGATATCCCTTTGCCGTCTTGCCCCTAATATCCACTTATGGTTGTTGGGTATTTGTTGTGACATTTAACTTAATTTTTTGTAATATTGTATTCATTGATGTGGCCATGAAAATATTCTAATGCAAAACAAACGTATCAAGGTTCTTGCATTGTAGTGGAGCATTTTGAATATTTCTTTCCAATTCATTCTGTTTTGGTGTCATTTTTACAGTGTTTGTATCTTTCATGTTTGTCTGCATTGACACTTCAACTTGGTGGAACAGTTTTTTGCAATAGAAATGACGCTTCCTTTTCTTATCTTGACAGCTCTATGCAAACTCACTTCAGCTGAACTCTCCACCTGTCGCCAGAAAGAAGACGATGTCCATTGCAGATATTCTCAATCAGAAGGCCAAGATGCAGGCTAAGCAGAAGGCCACTCAGGCAGCTAACATCGAAAAGACTGCTCCGTCGAGCGTTGAGAATACCCCTCTACCGGCTGTCAGCAGTGCAGGCAACCCTGTCTTGCCTGTCCTTTCCACATCGGCCATGCCTTTCCCAGCTCAGCCTATCATGGTCAAGACAGAGGAGGGCGTGCCCGTGGGCCCTTTGATCTTCACCTTACCCCAGATGCTGCCACCAGGGGCCACCCCGGCCTTGAGCTCAGCCCCTGGGGGCTCTGTCAAGATAGAAGACACGGCCGGATCCACCGGCTTGACCTCAACCACTGCCCCATCTTTGACTCTGGGCTCCAACATGGCCACCGTGTTGCATGTTGGACAACCATTGCAGGTCATGCAGATGCCTACCCCATCATCCACTCTAAGAGACAGTGCAGCATTGGAATCGTCGCAGAGCTCAGCGAGCACTTCCACGACGGATTCGGTCCTCCTTACGACTAGCGCAAACAGTGCATACTTATCATGTCCATCTGATGTAGGCATCGTCAGCTGTGCACCTACCTCGCTAACAGCAGTGGTCAACCCAATAAGGGCCACATCTGAGTTGCCCGGTGCCGGCTGCACCTTAACAAGCAGCAAGGTCGCCACGTCTGCCCGGCCGTCAGTCATCCAGCACACACAGCATGTGCAGGCGCAGGCTTCAGAGCAAGGGATGACCTCGATGCCGTACCGAAATGCCGTCCAGCCAAGCGATCTGATCCTCCGAAATCTGTCTCTTGGGAAAGCAGCTGCAGCAGCAACGGCAACGACAAGCGCTCCGGTCATTGGCCAAAAGCGTTCTGATCTGCCCAAAGACGCTGTGGTGGTCACTCCGCGTTTTGTCAACCCTTTCATGGCATACATTCCCATGCCGGTCATGGTAGGAGGCAGTAAAGCAGAGCCAAAGAGCGAGGAGCCGAGAGCAGAGACCAGCAAGGAGTCAGGATGCAAGAGGAGGAGAACTGAATCGGGCAAAGAGAATATCAGCGGTAGACCACTCAGCCCCCACGGATTCAGTGTGGATCGCACAGGCAAGGTGACCCCGCTCCTCGCCCACTCAACATTCCCTGGCCCGGTGCCCTTCCAGGACGAGCCCTGTGATTTGAGCATGCCCAAAAGAAAACGGGAAGAGGACGAGGCTCCCATGCTGCAAGGGGAGACAGGTGCCTACACCAGCAGGCACAAGACCTCAAGGAAGCCCAAGGAATTTGTTAAGGATAGAACTCGATGGCAGGAGGAGACTGGTGCCAAGCGCCAGAGAGAGGATGCAGCAGTATCCTCCTCTGTCTCGTCATTGCACAAGGTCAAGATGACCCCTAACCCGCGGGGATCCATCATGCAAGGGGTCATCAACCCAAGCGCCCTGAGTCCTTCCTCTTACTCTTCCAAGTCGTCCGAGCACAGGGATGCACCCTCCCGGCACAGCACCAACTCTAATGAAACAGCGACATCCCCCCACCCACCCCCCCCCCCCCCCGCCTTTCCGTACTTGCCCCACCCCAGCGTGCAGGGCACGGCGACCGCGGACAAGCCACCAAAGAGCCAGTTTGTCTTTCCAGAGTTGGGCCCCCACCTGCCAGCCGTCATGGGCTACCCGCCCCGCTTCTTCCCCCCTCAGCTCATGCCTGGGCCCCTGCTGGCCCGGCCCGACCTCCTGCCAACCAGTCTACCTCCCGGGATGCAGCTGAACCCAGAGCAACTGATGCGACGTGACATGTTCTTCCCTCCCCACTTTCCATTCCAGATGAGACCGCCTTTCCTTAGCTCCTCCTCGCCGCTGGTGAGGGACAGTCAGCAGTCTTACATGAATCAGAGCTGAGAAGTTTGAAGAATGTTGTGCAAACTTTCCAAAAACTCCGTATTATTGGCTGAGGGATCACCACAGATACACAAAGCAGCTTGGGTGTCTATGCAAGTACTGTTCTTTCACAGTGAAGTTTCTTCTGCAAAGGAAAACTGTGGCTAGGAAGAAGCTAGCACAAAATTACGCACAAGATCATGATGAACAAAATTTTGTAACTGAGGATTTTTTTCTTTTACATGTCAAAAACAAGTTGACTGTGCTCTGATTCTGTGAATGTAAATTTTGCACAGAGAGGAAAATCTCTGATGGTTATGGCTGATTTTGGATATTGTGTGCATTCCATATACATCTGAAGCAAGTCAGGCTGGTGCTTACCACAGGCTAAACCAACAGTGTGATCTTACTATACGTCTTCCAGAAACAATTCTAAAATGACTGCAGTGTTAAAATACTCCTATCAGTGCTTCCAACTGGAAACATGTAGACATTCTCGAGTGCCGGAGTTATACTGATATTGCTTTTCCAGCACAGCATGATTTCGATTTAAGACCGCACCTTTCCCTTTTGAGTTGAACACAAATGCCAACATTCCATAGGTGTGCTCAAAATATTGTGCTAAAATATGTGGCCTCTTAGACAGTTGGGTGTTCTGTACTTTCAGGAAGGAGGATATACATTATTCCCCCACCCCGCTTTCAAAGCCCCCAGCACCCCCTCCCCCTCCCCTCCAAAAAGGAGCAAGAACCAAGTCCAATAAAGTCAATCATATGCAAGATCCATATTGACAGAAACTGATGTTATGAACGATGAATGCCTTTCTTGTGGGGGGAAGGTGGAATTCACCATCCTTGGCCAAGTTTCAGGGCTCAGATTTTCTGTTACCTCTAGTTGGCAGTAGCACAATAGGGGCCATTAGTCACATCCTGTAGAGAAAAAACACTGTAACGTATTCTTACTATTTCAGTATTACCTGCATGATTAAGTGCTGGGTAGAAAGGCTCCGTTGCAGAATTTATGCTACTCTAAAAGCATTGATGTGTAGCATCGATAGCGTGGTTGGGAACTTTGCGGATGGACAAAACACAAGGAATTGATGAGGCATCAAACTGACAATATACGTTTGGGGCTTAAACTCTGCCAAGCCATGTGCAAATGTGGCTGTGGCTAGCAGAAACCGATACATCTTTGGATATCACCTACAGCCACTTGCCATACATGCGCATGCTATCTTAGACAGTTGATTTAG
The DNA here is from genome assembly GCF_054643075.1 of Acanthaster planci. Lineage (NCBI taxonomy): Eukaryota > Metazoa > Echinodermata > Asteroidea > Valvatida > Acanthasteridae > Acanthaster > Acanthaster planci. The sequence goes on along the minus strand of NC_141789.1, from coordinate 11,768,780 downwards.
ACAAGGCTCCTGCCTAAGTGCTTGATGACCAGTGCTCTAAAGTGATGCTGAGGTGTGGACCTTCTGCATCAGACTGCACAAGGCTCCTGATCGGGCCAATGCGTAAGAGCCAGCCAAAGATGCACTACATCCATGCACTGGTTTACATCTGGTCAAAAATCTGGCCAGATTTCAACTGAATGTGCACAAAGAGGAATTCACAGTAGCAGTAGCACGTTGGAAAAAAGGACATCCATACTCAAATGTCCTTCAGGCGGACACACTTTTCATAGCCGTGGTCAAGTTTATCTAAACGCCGCCTCACTGCCAAGGACATTAGTAACACACAAGCATCCTTATTTATCCAGCATTCCACATCATGCAACAGTATGCTATCGGCCTTGACAAAAATGCATTTACTGCCACTTACTAGTGTCGCAAAGTCTTCCATAAATCTTGGACCAGCCATTCCCAGACAGCGGTTCATTGTTATTTTTTTTTATAGTATTTGTACGAGTCTTTTTCTTTGTTTAGTCTTCGTGTCGGTTTGTATTGCTGGTATAATTAGTTAAAATATACAGAAAAATACAATTAGCAATCAGTGTTGGGTAAATATGAAACATTTATGTCTGTAGAGTTTATATTGTTTATTGGTGATGAGGTGCTAGTTGTGTAATATAATTATATCTGTACATGATACAGGATTATATCAATATCTATGCAAAAAGACTAGGAATAGTTGTGTCGAAGGGTTTGTAATATTTGTGAGGGGCATTTTTTTTTTTTTGGAAAGGGAAATTTATTTACTAGTGTATATTTGTCATTCTTGAAAATTTTGAGATTTTTGGACACCATTGCTCGTTAAGGACAGGAGAGGTTGCATTTATATGTAGCCTCTGCCTTGTCACTTTCCCTTTTAGTTTTTTGTCAGAGAGAAAATGAGACTATACAGAGCTAGGAATTGCTGTACATTTACAAACAACACATTCCACATTGAGGCCACTTCGGAGGGTTCACTATTGTCACATCGGCTTCAACTCTTTTCCCTCCAGATAGACCCTCGATAAGCAGATGTCAAACTATAATTGTGAGCTGGGCCTCCTCCACCCGGTTCATAAGTGTGACGTGAGTTAAGTTAAAACTACAGCCAATGGGAACTTGTAACCAGTGGGGCGTGCGCATGCAGAAGTCACTTATGAACTGGACTCAGGTTGGGCACTTGCTCTACAGAAAATTTGCTTAGATCCCGTAAGACGAGTGCAAAGGTCTTTTTTGAAGAAATTTTGTTTCAGTTTGTGGGAGAAAGAAAAAAAATTGACCTCCTTGTTCAAGTACATGTACCCTTGTTCAAAAATTCGGAATAACAGTAACATCAATGGCCAGTCGAACCTCGCCTTCATTTGGGGTAAACCTTTTTTTTTTTTTGAGGGCCACAGTAAACGAGCAACAAGTGCTGTGAATTTTCAAAAATCTATCCTTTAGTTGTTCAGGGAAGACGCTCGACTTGCAGAAGCAGACTTGCCTAACATGGGACTTGGTGAATTTTCTTTTCTTTTTTAATTTTAGTTTAGGATGTTTCTAAAATAGTTATATCTTTGGGGCAGAGGTTAATGCAACAATGCAACCTTCCGAAGAATTCCAAAAACCATCATTGCTTTCCGAATTGGTCATTTTTTTTTCTCATGAACTTTTTTTGGGTGTACAGAACTCAAGAAATTGTATGTTACTTATTGGACCAACCATTTGTATGCTATTTTCGTAACGGTTTACATTTAGTTTTCTATGCAAATCATTAAGCAATGAAAGGAACGACTTTTGTATCTTTTTTATTTACATATTTCTTTGAAAAGACCACGTTAAGGTCAGTATTTCCATAACAATGATAACATTGAAACCAATTGTTTTTCTTTTGTATATTTACAATTAACGAGCCCAGCACTACTAGTCAAAACACCTTATAGACGCTGGTCATCTACACTTATTTCTAGAAATAAAAGTCTTTGTTGTATTTTTCTCGCAGTTTTTAAACAATCATTTCAAACTCGTCAAAGTTTTTCTCCTCCTCTTGTAATACATTGTTCCAGTTAAACAAAATGAACATTTGAGTTTTGTAGAAAGATTCTTGGAACTTGAAGAGTAACAATAATGACCGTTATTTATTGAAAAGCACATCAGCTGTTATTTATATGCTTAACCTCCCAATTTTCACTATGCAGTGTAAGTTTAAATCACAACCACAAAAGACTCTGTGTCCATGCTGATGTAAATTGGTTAATACTTCCATGAATTATTAATTTTTACAGATTATATGTAAAGAACTGTACACTATCCATAAACTGCATTGATGATATTAAAGTGTTCTCTTGTTTATTCAAATCAGCCTTTGCTTGCCGTATTTTGCCCAGGTGACTACATGGATGGGGTTGATACATTTCGCTCCATGTATGAACAAGAAATGCTGTGTTTTACATAGTAGTCATGTCCGTACAGTGGGGACGCACCTCATTTATCTTACCGACCTAGCGTGGACATTCCTAATTTTGTTTTGTGTGAAGAAAACTTGGTGGAAAATGTGCCTTCTTCTTGCATCGTGAACACTCTTTGAAGCTCTACAGCTGTTTACCAGAAAGAGGATAATCTCGTGTGGAGCTGGCTTCAAAGTCCACACAATGTTTGCACAACATGCAGTCTGAGGACTGCTTTTGTTCACGAGTCCATGCAAGGTTGGCACACAGGTGCATGCACACTTGGGATTACCAATTACTGTTGGAATATATACGGTTGCAGTTGAAATGGTCCCCACCAGCTCCCGTCTTCTTTGCCCTGGAGGGGGGCACTTCTTCACAGAGTGGACAAGAGACACATTTACCCATCATGCAACTTCACTGACTGGCATAGGATTCGGTTTTTTTTTTAAGTTGTAAAAGTAGACCCTTGCAGATAATGCCAGATAGAGTCGTAGCCATACAACGTTGTGGCCCTTTTTTGGGGGGGTTCATGCTTTATATTTTTTTAATCCCAGAATTATATGCAAACCTGCATTGATCAGCATTTCAGATCTGCTTTTCTTCAAGCTTCTGAACTATTACTTGAAATGCACTTTCTTGGCTGTTCCTGGAACCCTGTAAACAATATGGGCAAAACGGATCATCAATGACGAGTCCGTCAAGGAAAAATAGAAATGATGATTCGTAACTTGTAAATCTTACAGAAGTACTTGATCAGCCGAACTCTCAATACAAGTAGTAATCACAATGAAGACTCCAAAAGATGGGATATAAAATACCCCGGGCCCTCTTTACTATCTGCCTCTGGTTTACAAGATAAAATGAGATCGGAATTAACACAACACAAATTCTCACATTGACAGTGAGAGTTGCAATCAAGCTGTTACAAGTCATCCAGTCTCAAGTCATATCACAAGCTATTCAACTGAAGGGTCAAAAGTAAGTGAGCTTTAATTTATTGACTGTTAATCCTCTGTTACTTGCAAACTGACGTACGAGTTGGTTTGCGTGTGACTTGAGATTGGCTGTATTGTCAACAGTGTTGCAGTAGAGACCTCTCAAGACCATCACATACCCCCCAGACCATCACACCCCCCAGACCATCACATACCCCCCAGACCATCACACACCCCCAGACCATCACACACACCCCAGACCATCACACACCCCCCCCCCAGACCATCACACACACCCCAGACCATCACACACCCCCCAGACCATCACACACACCCCAGACCATCACACACACCCCAGACCATCACACACACCCCCAGACCATCACACACCCCCCCAGACCACCACACCCCCCCAGACCATCACAAGACCAATGCAAGACCAATCTGAGTTCAAGCCACAAGATATTCCAAATACACTCCCAAAAAGCATTCCTTTGTCACTGTTCACCCTGTTACTTGTGACTGGTCTTGTGATCGTCTATTGATGGCCTTGACGGCGTCGCTGTCAACTTACTGTGACAATCTGGCTGGATTGGTTCCCGTCGTAGTGCAGAAACCACCCCGGCCGTCCTTGCCATCATCTGCTGCCATCACGGAAGAAGTAGAGCCCTGAGTCGATGGCTGGATGGACTGGGCTTCCGTCGACGGTGCTCGGTCAGATTGACCGGTCTGCAAGAAGAGGAACCGCTTGATGGTGTTGTTGGAATCTGGTTTCTGGAAGAATTCAATAAGACAAGACACCAAGGGTTGAAATGTATGGTTGACCCAGTGAGCCTTAACTTTTACAAACATGCTGTGATTAAAAACTTGTTTGTAAGAGCAAAACTGGAAGAGTAAACTCCCAAGATTATAGCGATTTCTTCATGGATGTAGATGCTGTCGCCAAGGAATACTCTGACATACAATCAAAACCTAGATGTTGTGCTTTTGAATATAATTATTCAAGTAGTGCTCCTTTTTTTACATTTTCCAAAACCCTCTTTTGAACTCCAATAACAAGACATGCCAGAGCTCTCTTAAATTTACACTAAGAAAGAACAGACATGGAGGAAAGAAGGCGGCTGTGTTGACGAATGAGCAGTGCCACCTTTTCTTGTACCTGTGATTTTGAAGCACTCTGTTTCTTGGCGCCCCTCGTCAGCTTTGCCCAGTTTGGTTTGCTCACCCCTCCAGGATGGAATGAAGGCTCCTTCTTTATACAGGGGGCTGTGCTGGGCTGGGATGCGGCACTAGGCCCACCAGGGTGGTGGCCATCAGCAGTCCTGGCTTGGGTTTGTGGGGGGGCGGCCGGTGGATTGGCATCCTGAGGGGACGGAGTTGGCTGCATCGGACATGTCACACGGAAGCTGCTCCACGTGTTGACTGAGTCCGTTTGGTTGGAAGAGGACAGTGAGCTCGGCTGAACCTGTGCACAAATTTGATATCCAGTTTGTTAACATCCTGAAGAAAAACAACATTTTCAATGTAATACTCTTAAAATAACACCGTTGTACCAAATAAGGCAATTTTATGCAGAAGCTATAGGGACATAATTCCACCCCCCCCCCAAAAAAAGAGAAAAATACAAACAACCCTACTTAGAATTTTGTTACAATTTACATTTTAAAACTAGAAACCTGAAAAAAAGTCCACAAAACCTCAGCAGAAAATACTTTTTCACAATTTGGCGAGTTAAACATAATCTAAGAACAGGTGAGATCCAAAACGCACTCTTTAAGTTATTAACCTTATCTTACCAATTGCAATGAAAGCACCGGCTGTATTACAACCCTCACCTGTCTCTTCTGTGCCTTCCTCTTGCCAGGGCTTGGATTCTGCTGCTCTGAGCTGGCACCAGCAGCAGTACCAGCACCGGAGCCGCCGGCCTGGCTGGACAGTCGCTGCAGGTGCAGCTGCTGCTGCCAACGTTGGCGCTGCAGCCGATCCACCTCCTGCTGCAGGGCCTGGCATATGGCTTCCAAGCCCTCCTCGTGGCAAGCTTCCAGTTTGCTGCGCAGTCTGGAACAAGATTGGAGATATCCAATGGTACTGCAGCTCTTGATAGAAAATGGGATTCTGGGGGGAGAAGCTTGAGTGAATGTTGACAGTTAGATAGTAAATCAGCAGTGCTGCTTAGAGGTATTTGATAAAATATTGTATCACAGTGACTTTTAAATTCAATCTTTCATTCTGCCCTTTCACTCTGCCAAATTCCTTCAGAAGTAACTGATCATAGTACCCACTCATGGGTAGCTGACCCCAGGGGACTTAGTGCTCAAGTGGTATGGATATATGGACTATTAAGCACGAGGTCGTGGGCTAGAGTCCCACCCAAAAAAGCTAGGGGATTTTGTCTCTTGTGCTCTAGGACATCCAAGAGTCTGCAATGCTCATGCAACATTTTAGTGGAAGGGAATGAAATGTATGACAACCCTTGGCCAAAGCCTCTCATAGATTGTCTCTGACTGAATTCTAATAGTGTAGTATATCTCCTCGGACCTGTCTCAATTCCCAAGGGAAAAGTGGCAAAAAGTCAAGAGAACTATGCAAGCATTGCAGGTATTGTTGGGAGCTGTAAGGTGACACCACTGTTTACTGACCTTAAGAACTCAGGATCATTTTGAGGGAGAGTCGCAACTTCACTTTTAACTCTTTCAAGTTTCTTTGTAATAGACTGTTTTTGATCCAGTTGCTCATGCAATCCTAACACAAAGAACAAACAGACAAGTTCCTAGAAATTTTCGCAGTTAAGAATATCAGATTGAAATGCTCACCTGTAGCCAATTTCAAATCTGCCGTTTAAATAATGAATCCAAATACATTTTGAACTTATGGAAATTCATACGGGTCAAGTTAAGAAATGTTCTTGAGACTTGTTTGGCAAGATCCAGTCATGGATGATTTCACTTTTCCCCACCTTTTAAGGTGTCTTGGAGATGATGTACTTCCGATTCCAGTTTCTTCTTTTCTTCATTGAGTTTCCTCAGTGCGGCTTTGTTGTTACGGTACTCAGACACTTCTGGATGCATTATTTCTAATCAATATTACATCTCAACTTCTAAAAATCAATTAGGATGGTGCTATGGCTCTAGAGTCTTCCCTTCATCTTTAAGACCGGAGTTTAAATTCTAGTAGTGGTTGACACCGGGTCCAAGATTCCCAGTTTTTGGCATGTGTCTGTGTCTCTCTCAAATCATCCAAGTACATGTAAATAAGTTTGCTTTTCCCTTTTACAGGTTTCTTTTGATGTGAAGAAACAATATGAACAAGCCAGGTGCACTTTCAGATGAAGCATTTCAGAAACCATCATTTGTAGCATCTGCTCTACACACAATGTCCTCAAAGTTTAAGAAAACTCAAAACTATTTGCCTGGATGTACTTTCCACATGATATCACATCAGTCAAAAAGAGCAGGGCCCAATCCCTTTGAACCTCTAACAACCCTCTTAAAGAATTCTAATGACTATGCTCCAAAATGTTATAGTGGACAGAAGATCACTGATTTTTTTCCTGTGCCTGTACCTGTCAGTAATTTTTCCTCTTCGTTTTTCAACTCTTGGAGTTGTTGTCTGGCGTCGGACTCCCTCTGCTCCTTACCATCTCCGCACAGGCCATAGGCCTGGTTGAAGTTGGCAATCTCTCGACTGAAGTCCTCCTGTTCCTTAGTCTGTACAGCTTCTAAGGACTTCTGTAAGTGTGGATGCAAATGTGACACGTTGTTGCCACGGCAACCTGACAAGTACATGCACAGTTGTGATTGCTTTTGTAGACGGATGAACACAACACAAAAGTTGGATAAAGTGAGTTTCATTGAACAGAAAATTAACCCCCCCCCAAAAAAAAATTTTTTTAAAACAATTCCTACATGTAGACTGTCTCATTTTCTCATTTTTCATCTTTCATGTTGCACTTGATATTTTGACTTTTTAAAAGTTAATTCATCTATAGATCAAGCATGCAGGATGTTACTTGCAGATGTCGATTTGACACAAAAAGGACAACGTGAGAGGAAATAATACTGAACCAGTTCCTGTGCATTGGAGTCTCTTTCCTTCAACGCTCGGGCCAGCTGATCTTTGAGAATACCCTCTTTGTGTCTCAACCACACCACTGACAACTCAGCTTCTGTCTGATGCTGGATCTGAATGTAACATCAATAATAGAATCTTTAGATAGAATTCTTATATGTGACTGGCTAGACATTCAATTTTTTTGAATGTGACCCTGAAATTTAGGTACAGGGATTAGAATTTTGTCATTTGGAGAATCAGATTTTTAAAAAGAATTTCCACTCTTTCATTGAGTAAAGATGTCTCTGAACGGTTGATTTTTCTCTTTCTTGTGATTCATGTAGTTTAGCTTAATGTAACGGGATTAGATTTAAATTCATTTGATATTATGAAAATGCATTTTTGTGAAGTTTGTAAAAACACAAATCTCTGGATAGCACATACACCAGCTCTGTTGTTGCAGCCTAATCCTTAAGGCTGGTTCATACTTGGTGCAAAAGTAAACACAAACACACATTCTTGACGTCAGATCAAATTCAACTCGAACGAAAGTTTGCTGCAGATCTTCATTTCGTCAGATTCTCTTTGCTTTCACGTTTGCCAAGAAGCCTAGTAACCAACCTTTAGAAGAATAGAAATAACCGAACTCAACTGCAGATTTGAAAATAAATACATGTTGGTGGTGAAATGAAACGGAACACATGAATTATGGTAAATCTATAACAATATTAAAGCTTGCTTGTAGCATGTTATTGTAAAGTTAGAAAACTCAAAGTTGCATTAATCATGTGGTTACCTTGACAACAAGTTGACCCCGAGTTGAGAGACATTCTTCTTGGACTTCCTTTATTTGCCGTTTTACTTGGGTTATCTCATTTCTAACTGTTAACAATTTGTACAAAGACTCTTATCGATATGCAGGTGTTTATTAGCAATAAATACCATGTCGAACAGCAATCACTGTTGGAGAATGTATTATATCAGAACAGGTTATGTCTTCCAAAAACTGCAAGGCACAACAGGCAAGACAGGGTTGTGCTTTTCAGTCTTTGGGAGTTAGAACAGGGTCTTACAAAGTGAACTAGAAACGGTTGGAGGAAATGTCAACGAATAACACTTCTTACACTGATAATTAACAACATCACAAGAATTGTTGAACTTTGGGCTAAAAAGTGTTTAAAATCAACACCAAGGTTGCGCTTTTATCAATCTTGTCGACAAAGGAGTCCTGACGTCATATAGGCCGAGCTACGTGCCTCAGTAGGCTCAGTATGTTCAGTCCTGCATGTCAAGCAAGGTAATATTGATTTTTATCTAACCTTCACTCAGCAAGGCTTTCCTTTCTTTCGCCTTCTGCTCAGACTGCAAAATCTGGACAAACAGGTCATTCAAACTCATTTTTACAAATGTCACAGCAACGATATTTAGATAAACTTCAGAAGTTTGCGCACACAAAAGTTTACCCCTTGCCGATTGGCTTAACCTTTTCGAGACGCTTGAGGGCTCTCGACAATGATCAGTGTAGAAAGTTCCATTTGTTCTTTAGGTATAACTTTCTATTGAACTGTTCAACCATTAACATATTTCAACTAATACAAAACATTAACTGAACTGTTTCACTCGTTCAAGCACTATAGGGCTTTACTTTATGAAATTGTGATTTGATTGTGAAAAACATTTGTTGAACTACCTGGAATCCGTGAAGACATATGTGGGTAAATTATTTCCACCCCTAATAATGAACGAATCGTGTCGCGCTTCAGCCGCGCCGATATCAGGAGCGAGTGCGGAAGTGAAAAGAAGAAACATTCAGGCTGACATCAACAAGTCATGACTGTCGTGATTGAATGAAGTACTGATATAGACAGTGGAAAATTGCGGCAAAATGGGTAGCTTTAACATCCTTGACATGGCCTTGACTGCTGCCAAAACAGATGAAGAAAAACGAGAGATTGTGCTCAAATATCTGGAGAAAAAATGCAATCCTGAAGAACGAACAATTGTCCAAGATTTTCCGGAGGGTAGGTTTCCTTGGCCTACATATACACGTAGCGTAGGGCTGTGAAAAACAAATGTCAGTAGAGCCTTTCACAGCCTAGCTGGACTGGATTAGTCATGCCGGTCGTTTCTACGACCGATCCAGTACGATCTATCCAGTCCAACATTAAAAAAAGAGGAATACTAAGGCTCCATTCACAGTCCTTCTTGTGGGGCTAATGTTAGTTGAACTGTTACCATAGTTACACAGATTTTACCGCCCTCCATTTATTGCACAAGTTTGAGATGATGTTACTTAGATTGTTTTATTTTAGACATTGTCCACCATGTCTACATTTATATAAGTTCAAAATAGAAGACGGGTTACTCTATTCCTTGCTTGCATGGCTGAAAGTTCTTTTTATGTTGTTAAATGTTGTACTTAGAATGAGCATTGAGCATGTGACCATATACATGTAGTCACTAAGTCTCATATCTTGCCACCTGTTGTCTGGTAGTAAAGTCTGATTGGTTTTCGTAGTAAGTGGTGAAATAAGAGACCTGGTAAAGATACAGTCACGGACATTGGAGGAAGCCCTAGAATTGAGAAAAGATTGCCAGAATCTTAGTATCCATGTGCTGATGTGAGAGGACATAGGCCTAGCTTGTTAAGTTTTTTAAACTGTGGTAAAGTATTACATATTGAACTTGTGGGAGAGTAGAATGAAAGAATATACACTGCATCACCCTGCTTAACCACATCCTGTCGGGGGGCATTTACAAATATTGATTCTGCTGGGCTGGAGTATTTTTCTTTTTTTTTCTGTTTTCAAAATTCTTTAGAAATTCATATCTTCATTTACTGGACACTGACACCCACATGAAGGACTGTCGGGTTCTACTCTAATCTGACAGACAACATCTATTGACACTGGAGTATTTCAGCCAGGCCTACCGCCTTGTAAAGAGAGCCCAGATTGTGCGGTGTTACGTAATTTTCTTTTGTTCCCGAAACTGGCACAGTACGCTGCTCACATTTTTTCAATAGGGGCCAGATTAGCGTGCAGCGGTACTGTGTGGCTCATCGCTGCAGTGGTGGAGCGCTTTTGTCCCCCGGCGGTAATCCGCTCCCACTGAATGCCCCAAACAGTGGTATACTGTTTCAAAAAAATGCTGGATTATCTCCGCTGTTGACAGTGAAAAAAAGTTGGTAATTCCCAGCAACCTGGTCTTTTGTTATAAGTACGGTCTGTTGTTACAAGGCCCAGTTCCCTTTGTACGATTTTGGACACCCCGGCTGTGCATATAATGAATATGTGCCTGAAACCGGACTCCCCAGCAGCAAGTGGTTAAAGCAGCAGATACTACAGTATTGGTGGATTTGGCAGGAAGATGTACATGTACATGTACACCAGTGTTAAATTTGAACAAACGGTCTATTATAGCACATGTATGTCAGACATTTTTGGTTGAACTCGTAGGTCTTGAGTGGTTCAACACAAAGGAACCATTGTCTTTGCACCGTGACTTGAGAGGCAAGCTCGTGGTTCTTGATTTCTTCACCTACTGCTGCATTAACTGCATGCATATCCTGCCTGATCTCGAGGTCCTGGAAGAAAAGTTTCCGGTCAGCGATGGACTGGTCGTCATCGGTGTTCACTCGGCCAAGTTTGAGAATGAGAAGACGTCGGCAAACGTACTCAATGCCGTGTTGCGTTACGACATTGCTCACGCTGTTGTGAATGACCACGAGGCCGTGCTGTGGAATGCTCTGGATGTGCAGTGCTGGCCCACGCTAGTGCTGGTTGGCCCCTCCGGGGAGTACCTCCTGCCGATCATCGGGGAGGGCAACCGCAAGAAGTTGCTCCTGATCTGCGAGGTCACCATGGCATTTTTCAGATCCCGTGGAGAGATTGTGGTTGATGCGGAGCTACCGATGCTCGCCCCGTTGAAGGACACCCTGCCCGATTCGCCGCTCCTTTTCCCAGGAAAGATCGTCATCGATGGCCAAGGTAACAATTTAGCGGTGGCAGATAGTGGCCACCATCGCATTCTGGTGACCTCGCAGGAGGGGGTGGTACTTCACTGCATCGGTGGGACTGAGAAGGGCTTTGTGGATGGATCTTTCCGCAAAGCGCGGTTCCACTCGCCACAAGGTATGGTGTGGAAGGATGAAATCATTTACCTGGCTGACACGGAGAACCACGCTATCAGAAAGGTGACTGTTTGTTTGATATAACAAACATGCATTGTACTCATGCAAATTACAACCAAGTTGTCTTCAGTAGATCTGAGACAAAGTAATGTTTTGTGTACTCTAAACTGTATTTGATCCAAGTGGGATCTGTACGTTAAAAGAATCCTGCAAATAAATTTTTTTTCCTTGGCCCAGTTTGCCCATTTAACTATCAAACATACGAACCGATATTTTCTCCAATTTGTTCTTCAGATGCAATGTGCTAAGAAAATGTGACATTGATTACATTGCATCTCACGTCTGGCAAACCATGTGAAATACTTCCTGTTTAGTGGAGTTGCTCGGAACAGAAATTTGCTAAGCGTGTGAAACATTTGTTCAGCAAAAGACAGTTACTGTAGTATCTTGTGATGTTAATTGCATGTGACTACCGTTAACTAATATTTTCTCAACAGTATTTTCTGTTATATCCTCTGCTTCAATAGCAACTTTGCAAGTTCAGCCTCTCTTTCAACCAAATTGTGCAAAGAAGCCAGATAAACACCCTATCGGTTGTTCTCAGAGCAAAGTTTTAAAAATGTATTCAGTTGTACGCATAGATTTTTAAAACTCCATCCTCAGATTGACCTAAAGGCTGGGGCAGTCACTACCATTGCGGGTTCAGGGGTGATGGGAGACTACAAGTGCCAGTGGGGAGGGGCTCCGGGCCCTGAGCAGGTGCTGAGCTCCCCTTGGGATGTGTGTCTAGGGGGACCGGATGACAGCATTCTCTTCATCGCCATGGCTGGGAGCCATCAGATCTGGGGTTTATTCCTGCGAGATAGTAAATGGCTCAAAAATGTGTGAGTGATGATTTCATTGGGAAGGAGTGTCATTTCAGACACCATTTTTTACCGTTTTAACCTGCAAGTTTAAAAAAAATTGTTTTTCAGATAATTTCAGCTTTTCCTGAGCAGAATGAATTTTTCTTTGATGGGGTGGAATTTGTTATGTTTGGAGGCAAATTGCCGGACACAGAACTCTTGCCGTTAATTGTAATTTGTTCGTTACATTTAAAAAAGAGAGCTTTGCATTCTTTGCACAAGAGACTGAGGCTGCTAAGGCGATAACTGAGCATGTCTGGTACTGTACTCCAGGCACAAAAAATGCTTGGACATCACGGCATGTCTTCACAAGAGATTTATCATTTTTTTCACATGGATAAAGTAAGGGAAATGGTTGGAAGGTGTCCGATGTCAAACTGTAATTTTTCTCTACAGATGGCATGATTTTACTCTTCATAAGTGTTCTTTTTAACCTTTGGGACCACTAGTTATAAACTAAGTCGTATTTAGAACAAGCATGACACACTAGAACAACCTCCCTATCCCCAAAGAATACAGAGTTAATTCTCTGTCAACCCTCAGAGGGTAAAATGACTGCGAGACATCAGGCATTTTCCAACCCTTTTTGGTTTTGGTCCGACCGAAAAGTAGGCGTGGTCAGAAAGGCAAGAGTAAAATGCTGTTGGTGTTTTTACATACTTTTTTGAAATTCTCAGTGATCACAAGGCACAGGTCTGCATGCTGTATGCCGGCTCTGGCAAAGAGGAAAACCGCAACAATGCCTACCCCAGGAAGGCCGGCTTTGCCCAGCCCTCCGGCCTGGTCAACCCCCATGTGGAGTACTTGAACTGCATGTTCGTGGCCGACAGTGAGAGCAGCAGCATACGCGGTGTGTCGCTGAAAGACGGCGCAGTCCGAGGGGTTGTTGGTGGGGATTTAGACCCCATGGTGAGTTAAAACGTTGACGTGGAAGAGAAAAAGTTTACAGGGACAGAGATATCCTGAGGTCGCTTGGAAATGGATCAACTTCAACATGTTTAAGATTACTGTGTGCTGGACAGCTTTGATCAGTTCACATTGAGGATGTCTTGATCATCTGCCGTCACTGTGGTAGTCAAGACCAAATACCGTATAGCGCCGAAGGCGCAAGATGGATAACTGTGCCCAAAAGGTGTAATCACCATGGGTGCCATTTGAACAAGCGATACGCCTGCAAGGTTCACAGTAATGCACAGACGCAGGTGCACCAGGTGTACTTGCCTGCCACGGCGCTTGCCCCTGTGCATTAATGTGCATTGCGCAGGCGTATCGCTTGCTCCGATGACGCCCATGCGATTACAATGTTTTACGTGTATTCACGGTGAAGTTCTACATCTTGCACCGTTACGCAGTGCTATACGATCTTTGGTCAAGACCTTAACAAGGGCCCACAAGACCAACACAAGACCTCCAGTCTAAATTCAAGTCACTAGTTAGTCAAAAGGTCAGAACTGCAACAAAAGCAATCCTCAGTCATTGCTTGTCCTGTACTTGTGACTGGTCATGTGCATAGTCTTGTGAAAGGTCCTGTGATGGTCTCGACTGCAACAGTGGTACAGCTGACTGTTGAGTGTTCCCTAAATCTCCAGCGTCGGGCATGTCTAATCCCTTTGTTGGCCCTAACACACACACAAAGTCCAGGAAGTCTGTTAAACTTGAACCTGGCTGCTGTACACAGCCTACCGTTGCAGCAAACATAGCTGGTACCTCGGAGTATAGCAAAATATGAGGTTGCAGTGTGAGCCATCATACAAATAATGTGGACATAATCCTCAAGTGTCAATATTTGTGTCTTGTGGCTGCATTCTTAAAGTGGGCTGATCTATCCATTTGCCAAAAATACTGTCCGCGAGCAGTTCAGCCTGATTTCCTGTGTTCCCCGCAGAACCTGTTTGCATTTGGTGACGTTGACGGCAGTGGACGCGATGCTAAGTTACAGCACCCATTGGGCCTAGCATGGAACCCTCTCAACCAACACCTGTATGTTGCCGACTCTTACAACCACAAGGTGGGTTGGCACTCCTGAAACCAGTGATTAACGTGCATCTAAAGAGTTTTAACCATATGCTGCCAGGGAGCCTGGTCACGGGCACATAGGCTTTATACATGAAACCAGGGAGCCCAAACAAAATTAAGAGCTGGGCCTTGTAACAAAAGACTGTACTCGGAACAAAAGACCGAGCTGCTGGGAATTGCCAAGTTTTTTTCATTTGTCAATAGCTGAGGAAGTCTGTCCTTATTTTGAGAGATTATACCACTGTTTGTGGCATTCAGCACGAGCGGAATACCACCAGGGACAAAAGCTCTCCAGCACTCCAGCAATGAGCAATACCATGCCACTGCACCCTAATCTGGTCCCATTGAAAAGATGTAAGCAGCGCACTGTGCCAGTTTCGGGAACAAAAGAAAATTACATGACACCGCCCACAATCTGGGCTCTTTTTACAAGGCGGCAGGCCCGGCTGAAATACTCTGGCATCAATGGATGTTGTCTGTCAGATTAGAGTTGTCACCAGACAGTTATTCGTGTGGGTAACATCCAGTAAATGAAGCTATGATTTTTTGAAGAAATTTTGAAAATAGAAAATCTTGGAAAATTATCCGCTTTTACATCATGCAACTTCAAAAATTCACCCGGCAGCAAGTGGTTAACTTCATGTTAGTTTTGTATGTATCTGCCTTTAGCTGAAGCACCCCCTCATCAGTTGAACAGAACCAGGTTGGTTGGGAGTGTTCATTTTGCTGGTAGAGATGAGACCCCAACGCATGCATTTACAGCAGTTCTGACCAAAGAAGCCTTTATTGCCATGAAAATTGCATGCTCTGTTCTTCCTTCATGCTCTTCATTCATGTATATTGTCACTTTGTCCAAGAGCTGTGGCCTTGATTGGAAATAACATGGCATCTATGAAAGCCACTGGTTAGTGGCTGCAGCCATTTCTCATAGGCGTGTGCTTTAATATCAGCCTCAGCCGTTTGATTTGGACATAGCCCACCATTTGGTTTTACAGTGTAACAACTGTAGACTTTACGTGGGTGAAAATATTGACAACTTCTGTGGTTTCCGTTGTGCAAAATTTGTCCGAGGGCCTGATGGGGAATTTTGATGTAAGTTCACTGCATTCTCATCTTTCAATGAGTAATGCATTGATATTGAATGATTAATATACTACCCGCAGATCAAAGTGGTAGATCCGGTGCAAAAGTCCTGCACCACCGTGGCAGGCAGTGGCAAGCCTGGGAGAGTGGATGGTTCCATTCTGGCCGAGGTGGAGTTCAACGAGCCTGGTGGGCTTTGCGTTTCACCCACCTTCAACAAACTCTATGTTGCAGACACCAACAACAATGCCATCAGAGTGATGGATTTGAGAGACCAAACTGTCCAAGAGGTAAAAACCTGGACAATTTGGTTATTTGATAATCTCATTTATATTTAAATGATTTCCTTTGTTGCCAAAAAGTAAGCGTTTGGGTTCATATTCCATACTTTTTTTTCTTTGTTTACATTTCTGTTTGATTTTGTTGACAACTTATTAACCATATCCTGCCAGGGAACCCGGTTTTGGGTACCTTGGGTTTGTTCGCATAGTCAGGATGCCCGAAATCAGACAAAAGAGCAGGGCCTTGTAACAAAAGACCGTACTCGGAACAAAAGACCGAGCTGCTGGGAATTGCTAACATTTTTTCAGTTGTCAATAGCGGGAGGAAATCCATCATTATTTTGAAAGATTCTACCACTGTTTATGGCATTTAGTGCGAGCGGATTACCACCGGGGACATTGATGAGCGATACTGCTGCATGCTAATCTGGCGCGTCTTGAAAAGACGCCAGCAGCGCACTGTGCCAGTTTTGGGAACAAAAGAAACTTATGTAACACCGCACAATCTGGGCTCTTTTTACAAGGTGGCAGGCCTGGCTGAAATTCTTAGGCGTCAAAAGATGTTGTCTGTCAGATTAGAGTAGCCACTAGACAGTCACTCCATGGGGTTTAGGTATTCAGGAAAAAAAGATAAAAATCATTGAAGATTTTTGAAAACACAAGATATAGCCAAATTGCCTGTATTTAGGCACTGCATCCCGCAGAAAATGGTTAACTTTCATCCCATTGAGTTCCTATATTTTTGTGTTCATATAGCTGAAAATAATTTTTCCATCTACAACTCAACCACCAACCACCGAACTAGACTCAATGTCATTGTCAGGACAGCCAATCAAATCCGCCATTTCTGCTGGCTCTCCCGTCGTCTCTTGTCCTGTGCTTGACGTGACCCCAGGGGGCACTGTTTGTATACAGCTGACCGTCAAGCTGCCTGCTGGCTGCAAGTTGACAAAGGGCGCCCCCACTGCCTGGATGGCGTACATTAAGGGTAGGTCACAGTTGGGGTGCTGTTTGAAGGGGTAGACCAAACTAAATGACCCAGATGCTTACTATATGTTTCACTCTTGAATTCGGGAGGCATTGAATGTGTCTGAGGGTTGACAAAATCCCTTTTAGGATGGAAACTATCTGCCACAAGATTACAACAGTGATGGCACGGTTGTCCCTAAGCTGGACATTTTGCCCTAATTTCCTCTGTCCATCCTGGACACTGGGACCAGTGACCAGTGCCAAGGAGCCATTGACAGAAATGGCTGCACTCGCTGCAGAAAAAAAAACAAGCCAGAACCCTCATGCATATTTGACAAACTAGATTTGCTATGAAGCTACTACATACATGGAAATTTCTATTATAGCTTTATAGCTGTATTGGCATATTCAGTAATAATCAGTAAGATAAACTTTATTGAAATGGTCGAATAAACAATCAAGTATGTGTTTCTATAACAGACACCGCCAACCTGGTCTTTGGCAAGATGCCCATTTCCAGCTTTGACACTCCGCTTGCTCATCGATGGACAGTACCCTCTACAGCATTTGCCGCTGGCGATGCAATTCTGCGCATCGAGGTAGTTGTCTGCTACTGCGAGATGGATTCTGGGACGTGTCACATGACAGCGTTGGCCTTTGAGTCACCACTAAAGGTTAAATCCTCAGGGGCAAAAGGTGATGTAAACTTGACGATAGAGCATGATATGTGAAAAAGTGGCATGGGAATAACACTCATGGGCAGAATTCCCCTTACTTGTACAGCCGTTGTGTTGATTTGCCCTCGTTTCTTTTGGCCAGCTTGTTTACTACTGCTCTCTCTTATCAATTACTTTAACGTTTGAGACTTCAGAAATTTAGTCATTGATCAGACCACAAGAAAAGACCTTTTTTGTAATCTTGACTTGGGACTGTTCCAATGGTCATTCTAAATTTTGTTGGGGTGGACTTTCTTTGGACAGAATTCAGTAGAATCTCAGCGGTGGTGTCAGAGTTGATTCACGCTGGATCCCCTTCACAGCACTCTAGCTAAACCACTCTGCTCAGCCATAACTTTCTTGCTTAGCGTGTGTAGGAGGTAGAGTCATTTATATTCACAGTACCAACACAGACTTATGGTTTCCAGAGTGCACTTCTGCCAAGTTACAGCCAACCCTCACATTTCACTGGAAACAACTGTAAAATGTATACAACCCCGTTCCTGCAATTCGGGGATTTCAGACGTAGGAATTATTTTTTTGCACTAATAATAAGCACCATTTTTGATCCACCCTTCCGAACATTATTTTGGGTGATACCCAAGGCACAATTTTTTTTGGCGTAACTTTAAACTGTTGGAAATTGTGTGGACTTTTTCAATAATAAATTGCTTGGGTTAGTACCATACAGACTTTATGGAAGATTTTCCACATTGCTCCTGAATAACCACTACTAGGGTACCATCTCCGACACTTTTCTACCAAAAATGAAGTTCGCCCCTGGTATGGGGACGATCTATGACTACCGACTCAAACTGCAAGCAAAAGAACGTCTCTGTGGTCAGTGTTGGTACTCTTACTGTAGGAGAAGGACCAAAGTTTGAGTTAAGTGTCTCCTCGTGCACCAGAGAGCCGATTCTGTGACAAATCAAGGGGCAGTTGGGGGTTAATCACTCGTGTAACCAAATAAATAGGCAAGGTGTCAAATGGCTGGTAATGTTTACACTCGCGCATTTATTGTCTTCAGTATAACACAATGCAGCTGTGGTGTATTGCAAAACCGCCCTCAGAAACCGTTCTCCCCCTGGTCACTCTCCAAACAAGAGAGGGCGCTCTTCGCTCAGACTACACACTATCGTAATAATGGTGCATTATTATATAATTAATCAGTCAAACAACAATACCACCCCACTCACACATTGAATAAAGTTGACAGAAAAAAATCACTAAAAGCTACCAGAGCTTGATATACCCAATATATAAATGCTATTTTCTGTCCTTTGTTAATTGCGTTAATGTTAAAACTCAAGACGATCTCCTTGGAATTTGTTCTGGCCTAATAAAACACTAATCGTCAATGATTTGGTATGTGCAATCTAGCAAACTTATCTGAGAAAACCCATATCTCATTGGTTTTGGGAAAAAACAATTTTCATATATGGTCCAAACGAGGTCGGGCCAGCTGCCGCTGGCTTTCACAGCCCACCTTGACTTGACCTTTTCTCCCCAAAATAAAAAGAATTTGATATCAGGGAAGGTAGGAAAGTCCAAAGCAGTGGTCTGACTGCTGAGTTCGAACTATTTTTCCCTTGGAAAATTTAACCTCTTTCAAATCACTGTTTCTGGTTATGATGATGCAGTAACAGGTGTCTTTGCCTTTTTGGTAGATATGTTGAGTATGCGCACAAAAAAGAGAGTCCCTTCGCCAAACTGAGCCACAGTGGTGTACCCCACTCTTTACCTGAACAAATCATTGCCCAAAGTTTACTGTGACAACCTGTTAGAAGGTTTGTTTTGTTTCTAGAGGATTTTCAACAAGTGAAAAGTAGCACTTATTTATAATCATCCTTTTTTACTGCTAGAGTAATTGGTCCATTACAGGAGTGAAAAGAATCATACAGGACCTACTGAACTGAACATGGGGAGAAAATGGAATTACAAAACCAAAAATAAACTGAGGAATTTAATATATAATGGTGTTACATGTATCCGTCTAATTTCTCATTGCTTTGTTAGGAAACTAATGGCAAAAACAAGAAAGAAAAAAAAGAAGCCAAAAGTATGCAATGCCACCCTGAATACAGGCTGCTAAATATATGCAAAATATGCAAATACAAGGTTATAATGTTACAAACAACATGGCTCTGATTGGTCAGCTCTTTAGCACAATCCATACTCTAAAATGCAAAGTACATGTACAGTAAAATCCCACATGCTTCGTAACAGTCCTATACTGCAGAGGTTATTGTGTGTACAACATACATTGCTCTGGATACTTTAACACTGGCCCGTTACAACCACTCAAAAACATAGACTCTGCCATATTTCTGTATCCTTCATTCCTAATCTAGTGGGTCAGCTCATTCCAATACAACAAGCATTGACATCTTTGACATTTAAATATCTTGGTTCTGAACTATGGGAACCGCCAATGTGTGTTAGCCGGATGTGCAAGGAAAATGAACATCTTGATGTACCCCAATCAACACAATGTGGTCAGTTCACTTATCAACGAAAGAGGAACATACTAATTCAGATCTGTGTGTGTCCCATAAATGCGAACATCATGGTGTTGGCTAACTTCACTCATCGAAATATTCTACCACACCAGTGAAAAAAAAAAAGTCTGAAATACATAATCAACATGGTCAACCATTTCAAATGGAATATACAAAGTTGAGAAACTGTAAACTGCGTACAAATTGTGGAGTATTATATCATATCTGGCTGGTATATGCTCAAACTTTAAACCCACAAAACATCAAAAAAACAAAACCAACTTTGCATGAAACATTTGTTTTGACAAACTTCCCCTTTTTGGCTCATTTTAATTCAGTGACATTAATATGATTCAGAAACTAGTGAAATACTAAGAATACTGAAGCGGTAATGCATGCAAGCTTGGGACAAAGGTACCCCAGAGTTTTTCCTTTTTTCCACTCTGTTTTCTTTTTTTCCATTTAATATACAGTACTGCGTGCTAAGTCTCTTATAATAGATATATAAAAACTAATATGCTTATTACATTTTCATTCACAGGGAATTTCCTAAAAGACATATTATGGTATTTAGTAGGAGAAATTAATCCGGTTAAAAAATATACTGGAAAAAGTTCCACGCATTTCTGGCGGAAAAATTTTGTAACACTTCACGGCATCAATGCTTTTTCAGAATGCAACCAAGTTCACGGTGACCAACACTATATCCCTTGGGAACCACACCAAGATGGCTGATGGGAAGGTTGTGCCCCAAAATGCAGCCACATATGGGAAGCCTGTGGCTATCAGTCTCTTCCTATAGATTGACATGTTACTACCAGCCACAGCCAGTTGATTTGGACATGGCTAATTCTTGCCAGAGGGTGGCAGCAAACATCAATGGGGCATACTCGGCAAATGCACATGGCACGGAAACGTATTACAGTAAAAAAAAAAAAAGGCAATTTATCATACCATGACCGAGTAGTTTTCCTCCAAACATTTTTTGCAAACGGATCCATTCGACTTAGTTACTTCTCTTTCAAGTTCTCTTGGGTCCTGAATGTACAGGACACACGACCAGCGAATGCCAATGATAGAAGGGGAAAATCTGTGTATCTTTTAATAGCCCACCGATGGCCTAGCCACCAGACTGGTGTTTGCTGTCATCCACTTGTATATCTTCCAAGAAACTTTAAACAACACAATATGTTGAACAAGTCGAATACCAAATTGAGAGCTCACACCAATTAGTATTACAACTCTTATAGCTGTAGTATTGCTGTCAATGGTAGTTGATGATTCTTTGCAGCTTTCTAGGAACTAACGTCTGTTACAATACGTTTTACAATATCCTGACAGTTCTGAGTTTGTGACACAAAGGTAAAACTTACGTGCAGCGTCTTTGTCTTCATTTTTTTTCAAGTTTAATGCTAAGACACTCTTAATTCTAGTCAAAATACAATGTACAAATATTCTATTCTCATGATAGAGTTTTTTGCTCAAGCAGTTCAATGTGTGTACATGTACATGTAGTTGACATGAGATGTAATGACATCTGATACCTGCCATCACTGCATTATGGCAGATCAGATGAAGATTGTCTTTTTATTTGCAACAGTGATTGGGTTCATTTTTTTCAGGCTTCCAAAATTTTCTGGGGGAAAAAATGGGAAGTGGTTGACCCAACAATCTTTACATACATCCTCACTTGGCACCCACAATGCAATGCGAGTAAATACAGTGTGATATCATGACCTCTACGGCTTTTAATTAAGATACATGTACCAATTTTTCAAGACTATCGTGCATATGGTCTAAGTTGTGGCACCGTACCAATTGAGTCTTTAAACACACAGGGTACCATCGATTCTAAAAAATATTTGTAACTTTTGATCAACTTTTTCCCCACCCACAAGGGGTTGCGGTCACGAAGAATGGAGAGAGAAAAACGTGGAATAAAAAAATGACAAGTATGACAAAATGACAGTGCATTGGTTTGTAGTGTAACACGAACTGATCAACTCATCCTATCAATGATGTCACAACATGACATGACACAGCCAGACATGTCCGAATATTCAGTGCACGAGCGTTATTACATTCCACATAACTCAAACATTCTGCTCGACTTAAAAATTCCATCTAAAAAAAAACCACTCCGTTACCAGAAAAACGGGAAGAATTAGCACTTCAAACAGAAGACAAAGTACTACAGAATGTAAAGTGCTAAACCATGCTGCTAGGTATGGTACCCTAAACCCTTAACATTTATTTATAACTGATCTACTGGCCCATCACCTGACAGAGTTGCATGCACCAATCTTAACCTGTACATTTGTGTATATATATGTGAGTGTTTTTTTGTTTTCATATTAAAAGAAAACAAGTTATTTGCGCATTTGTGTGATTACTTGAGAGAAACTCCTGGCTAAATCATGAGGTACATCTATACATAAATCTGAATATTTCTCAATATATCTTGATTAGTTACTATGGCGACCGCAGACCACCATTAAAACATCCTTACATATATATGGAGGATTTATTATTGTCAACTAGAAATCTAGAACCATACTTTTTTTCCACAATACAAATGTTCATGAGCAATCTTTTCAGTTTATCTAAGTCTTTTTGTCAAAAGCGTCCAATTCCCTTTTTAAAAAAACCATGGAGAACCAACTAACGGACCTGCCATGCACCGATTAGAATTAGAATATATAAAAAAGAACAGCAGGCATTTTTTCCCTCTTTTGTAGAGGTTCTTATGCAAAGGCCTATTGACTGAATCAAATGTGTGGATAATTTCTAGCTCTTGAAGCAGTGTGGTTAAATGAACTCTAATATTAAATGAACTATGCTCATCTGCATAATATGCATAAATATTCAAAATCCCTTACAAACAAAGTTGGTCATGTACAGCATCAGGTAAATTGATCTGAAGTGCGTACTACTTTGAGACAAAAAGAATGAAAAAGGAAAACAAAATACAACCAACAATGACAAATATGTGTGTAGTGATGCAGTGCTGTTCCCAATATTTTATTTTACAAATACGAATAATGAGGTAGCAACAAGATTAACACAAAAATCTGAGAAGCCACTTAATGAAAATTGCTCAGTGAGAGAGTGCATAGGATCTAAGAAGCGATGCACTTTTGTCCCAACATTGAGACAAATGTTAAAAGTCCCCTACAAACCGTGTTACCATCAACCAACTGGCACCAATGGACTGGACATTAAAAAATTGTGAGTCGATTCAACCAACTTTCTATTAAGCGCAGAATGACCACTGTGACATCTCTAGAACGTCTGACACCAGAATCATGCACAGAACATGCACACAAAACGTTGTTTCCTATTTCTGTCTTGGTTTGATGTTATACAAATGGACTACAGGCAAAACCACCACACAAGTCTAACCAATATGCCCAGAATACCACGAAACCATTCAAGTATTAGATAAGGTAAAATAAGTCCCGGCAACTGAAAACCAAATGTGCCATACAACCATAGCATCATGGGATCTCTGGTAAAATCGGGGACTGAAGAAAAAGTGTTAATCTAGTGGCAATGAGAACATCGCAGCAGAGGATTATCACCCTTTCTTCCTAAAAAATGGAGATGGAAAAAGGTGCACTGTGACCACCTATGGTATGAAAAGTGCAGTTACGAGGACACTATCCGACTTTAAGGGGTAACATTGGAAAGGGTTAGATTTCAATCTAACACCAAAAAATGCGGCAGTTCAAAAGAATCTAAAAGCGGCACTGACAGGGCAAACAATATTGCAGCCAAATCATAGAAAATAGACGTGTTGAAAATTGGCAAACATAATGATCGATTTTCCACTTCCTTTTCAAAAGTTCCTCTACAGAACCCCAAACTATCCTGATGCAAAAAGCGTGTTTCAGCAACACAAAGAGTAAAAATTACAAAGCCAAAAAACAAAACAAAAACAAAAAACAAAGGGAAAAAAGAGATTGGTAATTAACTCAAAGAGTATTGGATGCATTGCTTTGGCACACACAAAAAAATTAAAAGGCAAAACAAAAAAATAGAACAAATATACCGGCATATGAATGGTTTTAACTCAGCTAAGCAAATTCGAATACTAAGGATAATACTATTAACGTAAATAAATGCACACACACACATACTGGCACACTAATAATAACTGGAAGTTTTTTCAAGCAGTGGCAGTATTTTTTTTTTAATTAAAAAGTTGAATCAGGTGGAAGAAGATAGAGTGCATCTGCTCTGCTCTAGCACCTATTGCTTTCAAAGAACAAAATCAAGTTCCTCACAGACTCTTCGGGTATTTGGAATTTTTAATTTTTTTTTTTCGCTTTTCCATTATCATTTCAACTCCAGGCAGACATGGGTTTGATGTCTTGTTAGGTTTACAATTGCATTAGAACTGGTTTTGTTTGTGTTTTTTAAAGGTTGTTTTGCAAGTGGGCTCCCACGTGGATTTGCTCACTTCATGGTGAGCAAGTTTCAAATACGCACTTCTGTTGTGGGACTGTCACTCTGTGAAGCAGTCACTTCATTTGGAATTAAGAAACTAGGAATTTAAAATTAACTATCAATAGTCCATTTTCCCAGAGATGAAAGGCTGGCCAGAGTTACTGCTACTGAGGACGTTGAAAGCATTGTTGTATAAGTTAATTCGTTTTTCTGAAATAAAGTAAGATGGTGCAAAGAAATGAATAACTCAAGTGCAAGTACACATCTTTATTGACAGAAGGGAAAGAAAATTCAAGTCTTGCAAAAAAATTTGTATTAATTGTCCAGACCCGACTTCGAAATTCAACGACCCCACGATCAAATGTGGTGGAAAGTGTGAAATTTGGGCAAGTTAGAAGTGCTGAAGGTAAAAAAAAATTCAAATATGAATTACGTCATAAGAAAACAAAAATTAACACAGATTGTCTTAGCGGAATTACTTATAAGTAGAAATAGTCACGAACACTCTACTTGTGCCAGATAATGCAAGACTAAAAAACCCAATGTCTATCTAACGACATTTCTAGTAGGCACACTGGTATACTATATCTTTATCAGTTACAATGGAACAAAAATTTCCCAAAAAACAAACCCTCCTCGCAATTGGTCCCTGAAGACACCTTAAATGTACAGTAAGAACTATTGTCTTTTTTTACAGCGTAATTTCCCGAAAACTATGGGAGTCACTCACTATGTTCATTCCTACAAAATAGCAATTTGGTTTTTTTTTGCAGTGTTTAAAAACACCCAAAGTTCATACGAAGGCATACATGTAGTCATAACCTTTTGAATTTGTTTTTGCTTTTTTTTTTAAATTTATTTCTTTTTAAAAGCTTTCATGTCTTCCTTCTCAGAGTGTCAAGACGACGGATATATCACAGCGACCAGGAGGCACTCCGAGAATGAAATTTCACCCCCCTTCCTTTTTGGAGGGAGGGGGGGGCTTTTGTTTGAAAAACAAGCTGCATAAAAACAACCCCACAAATTCATCATAACGACGACTCCTGGCAGTCAGCAGAGCTATGAAAGAGCCAAAAATTAAATTATTAACCAAAAGGGAATGCTTCAAAACTTTGTCCAAATGGATACTGACACGGAGAATTTGACAAATTTTCAACACGACCACTACTGCCAAGCGGAACCAACTGTCTACTCTTAGATATCAGACCACCGTATACATGTAAATGAAACTAGCATGCATGAACATTTGACGACTGGGTTACCAGTTAAAATACCGATTTAACATGACTTTCAGCACTAAAGTGAACGGAGCAAGACTATGTCACATGCTACTGTAAAGGTTGGAATGGTATGTTAAAACACATGATTAACAAAGCAAAAGCGTGCTATTGAGTAACGTGTAGTTGCATCCTATGCAATAATGCATGCCTTCAATTATCAAACTTGTCGAAAAATTAAAATTGAAACAAAATCAAGGTATAACAAGGTAGAATACAAAAAGAAAAATGACGTAACCAAAAAACAACAAAATGAAAAAAGAAACCTGCAGATGTAAATGCTGCCACAAAGCTTCTAAGGTATTAAAGTACGCATACGACCCTGAGACATTTGAACTTTGAACTTTTTTTTCAATTCTAATTAGCATCCACTACTGTTATAAATTTTGAAGGTAAAACTTCAGCAAACACGGGTTGCATGTACAGAGCACTCCGCCCACTCTCTCCTGCACACACCATTCTCTCCCACACACACACACATTCCCTTCAGATTTCACCGTAAAGACTCCTATAAAAAAAGCACCTCACAAGTGTAACTATTGCATAAATACAATCTATATAAGTTGTTAATTCAAAGCATTTCTCTCTAGACATTTTGTTTCCCCCAAAAATGAGTACAAATTAAAATAAAAAATGATATATTCCCGCAAAAAGGCAACAAAAATGACAACGATAATATAAATGCAGTATTAAATGGAAATATTTTAAAGAATACTATGGTTTGGTTAATCGCAAATAGAAGTTCATTATTTTTTTTTTTTTTTTACTTTTTCAAAAAACATCGCATAATACACATCCAAAAGTTAATTGTAATCACAAAAAAGGACCAGATTTCACGTGAAATTCTGTGATCTACCACCTCTTAGTCACTATTATAACAGCAATGCCATTTATTTCAATGTGGAGAATGGAACAACACATTCCTGCTAGCCTCAAGTCCCACAACAACCCACTGGTCTGACGGAATTACATCAGATCAATTCTGATAGGCTATTCTAAGGACTATGTAATTGTTATGGACATGCTGTGGAAAATGCTGGTTGTCTATTAACACTGTTTCAAAAAGACCACTGACAACACAGTAAGATGAGACCCATCAGTGATCAAAGAGCCGGGTATGATATCAAACCACGTAACAACCCGACTTATGCATGTTCACCGATACAACACTTTCCCTATGCTACAGCCAGGCACATCGGGTTATATTGAAAGGACTTTTTTAAAACTTCACTACAAATGTTCAAAGAGCAGAAAGTCCAAATAACGTACGCGTGAGGACACTTGCTGAGGAGTCTGTGCTAGGCATCAATACTGGCTTAAGCTTAAACGGCCGAAGGGATATGTAACACAGCACATGCATGAACAGTTTTTGTTTCGTTTTTTCCGTGGTAGATTTCACAGCATACGAGAGCTCTAAGTGTCATGCTTCTACCACTAGTTACCTCGGCTACTGTAAGCACTCTCGTTATCCTTAAGGCCTTTAAAAATGTAACTGTGAAAGATCCAAGACTTGACAATGTAAATCTCAGTGAACGTGGAACATGTAAAAACGCAAAAAAACAGAACACCTGTCTCAACAAAAGTGTGGAAACCATTCGGGTTTTTTTTTTCAAAGAGAGAATGACAAATCTAGCATTGTGACAGCAACGAGAAAAAAAGCCATTATAAACAATTATCAATACCTGACAAGAGTTAACTCATACAGAGTGTATTAAGGCACAACAAAAAAATCAAATGTGATACAAATCAAAGGAAAAACACCTGAAAGTGCACAAAACATACGACGCAGAATCTGAATAATTTCTGATACCGCACATCCCAGACAAAGGCAAAACAGAAACCCAGTGTGAATGCAATACCCGCTATTTCAAGAAAATCAAACACTGAATGGAGAGAAAAAAAAAAAAAGTCTCCAGATGAGCGTTGAAGAGTGTCTCTTCCGGAGTGCTCCCATTCTTGGCTCCTACTCGCCTTGCCCCTCCCCCCTTTCTCTGACCGGCATCTCTCGCTACTCCGATTGGTTGTTCATCTCCGAGGCGTCGGCGCGGCAGATGGGACAAGTACGGTTGGTCTTGAGCCACTTGTCCACACAGCGGGCGTGGAACTCGTGGCTGCAGGGTAAGACACGCAAGAGCTGCCGGGCCTCGAAGTCGCACATGCACACCACACAGCTGGGGAAAGTCGGGCAAAAGACAAAGAAGTGAGGCTACTAAATAACGATGGGGAGGGTCGTCTAACGTTGCTTGTAGTGGCAAGTATTAACAGAACTTGGTAAATTCGAGCGACGACCATTGACCACTGGTAGATTTTGCCCAGTGTCTGGGATATCATGTGCACAGGTTACCAGGAAAAAAAAAACAAAATCGACCAGTGGTTATCAAACTTGTTGTCACTGGAACCTGCCTCGTATTGAACTTGGAAAACCAAATACTCTTTCAAGTGAGGAGGATGAATTTGACTGTGGGAAACGGGACGGAAAATGAAAGAAAACGGGAGTAAAAATGTATTGCACTGGGGTGAAAACAGCTTAACAATAAAAGTGACCTGTTACACACTGACAGCCAATGAAAATATGCCACTTTGCATGATCAAGAGTTTGCAATTGTTATACAGAAATGAATTGACCAGTGCCTGCACGTTGCATGCAAGCACTTATGCACACATGATGATGCTAAGTGTAGAACACAGTTATTTTCAATTTCATAACTTATCAGGTGTTCACGAGGCCACCAAGTTCAAAATAGCAATGGACACTGCTAATGACGAGGGGTTAAATTGAAGCCCACAACCATGTTTCACACATGTGGACTGGAGGGGATGAATTTGGTCAGTTTCAGGCAGCAGGAATCCGGGGAAAAATGCAGGCGTACCAGGTCTGGTCGTTGATCGACCGGTGGGTGTCCGGCTTGTACAGGTAGGAAGGCAGCTGGTCGATGTAGGCCTTCGTCAGGCCTCGCGGCTTGGCCTCACCAAGACGCTCGGCAAGATTCAGTAGAGCCTGCAAAGGTGGATGAAAGAAACTTCTTACTTTTTCATCACTGCCTTGAGGTGAAAAAGACAGTGTTGTTACCATCAGACCCATCAGAAGGCCAGTCCCAAGTAGCAGCGGGAGCAATGACCAAGAAATGCTTTTGTCACAGTTCATTTAAACAGCCTGTGAGGCTGCATCCGAATCGGTTGTCTAGGGCAAGGTTTTCACTCCATTGGGAATATGCGCAGATGCACAGACAATAGACTACGGTAAGTGACAGCTTTACAGGCCCATTTTGAACAGGGCCAGACTTGGCTTAAACTGAACAACTTGCAATGGACTCCACTAAATTCCAACGTCGGTAAAGAACTAAAGATGTTCTCAATTTCAGTGAGCGGGACTGTGCCTTTACAGGTGTCAGTGATGCAAGTCATTGTCTCCAACAAGGTCAAATACCTGTAGAACAGTGACTGTGGTTAACCTCGACCTCAAACAAATCTACAGAATTCTACTTAAAGTAAATTGCAGTGTCCATTACTCAAGTACATTAGTGTACAGTGCTTACAGTACTTTTTAGCATACGATACTTCGGCCCAAATCAGGTTTTTGGTAGTTTGTGGTCCTTCCGTCTGAATCAGTACCCACACAGTTAGTGTTGAAGACCCGAAGCCACAAGTACAGTTTTTGCATCTGTGCGACTGCCCTGCACCCTTACACAATAAAATACTTCAATTTGTTTTTGTGCACACATTTGTTTAGAGGCAATTGTCATTCTCATGTCATCCTTGTCTGGCAACTGATCCATGAAAAGCCGTGCTTTCCTTTCAGAATGAGCGTCTTAGAACTACATGTACAAAGGGGTTTTATATGTAATAACCCTCTTCTCATAAAAGTCCCCCCCTCATACAAGTAACCAAGAACCTGTCATTTTCCAGTTGTGTTTCGGGTATCTGGGTATTTGTCCCAGCCTTTAAACAAATTATTCGAGAAAACTGCAAGTACAAATTAGAGTGTCCACTGAATGAGAAGCTTCTCTACACTGGCCTATCCTTATTTTCATACCGGCTGCTGGTTTGCGTGTATGCGTTAACAAGCTGCAGCATCTGTTATTGTCTGGCCAAATGGCCAACGCGACACAACCTTGACATCCCCAATCTCTACTCGCGGATTTGCTATGGCAGGCCTCCTGCACGTGCAAAAGTCATCAGGCTGGAAACATTATCTGGGACACACCACTGCTCCATCCTGAGTCTGTCTCACGATTGCTTCTCAATGCCCTTTTCAGATGGTGCACTAAGCCCATGTTGTTGTACGACAAATCCCCTCTTCTTGGACACACAGCAGAGTTATTATGTTCACTGGTTTGGGAAATTTAGGAGAGGAAGAGGAAACAAATCTCTTCTGAATGTACCTCGTAGTTTTCGACCTCTGCATCTTCATTTTCCAGCTCCATCTGGTTGACTGGGGGATTTGGAAACCTATACAGAAATAACAAGAATTGCAATTTAAAAATTATACAGTTTGGGGAGGCCCAAAAACTAAATGAAAAAAAAGAAAAAGACAGAAATGAAAAACACAAAAACTGCTCCAAATTGTCTCCTGACGTATACAAAATTTAAAAGCAAGAGGGCCTCCAATCCTATGATCATTTTGTCCAATCAAGATCAAAACTGTCGACCCTTAAACTTTGAATTTGTAAAAATTGAAGTTAGTTAAGCAGGAAACCCAGGGAGAACAAGAAAATGAAATAGAAAAATGGAATTTCAATACTCACATCAGGGAAAAATGTTTTACATACTACTTGGAAAGATGAGAGGATACAATCAAGATTTAACGAGCCATCATTACTGCACAAGTATAATGAATCAACTGTCCAGTATATCAATTCAGATGTTATTCAGAAATCTTCCATTTCCTTTTGCCAAAACATTCGCAGAGGGCAGCACGCTATCTGAAGGGAGCCCTTGTGACAACCAAGCCCAAATTCGCCGTTACTGACAAAATTTGGAGGATGGGGGGCTTGTTGACAGGAGAGTAATGTCCGACCTATGTGCTGCATGGCGTGAACCTGATGAGCAAGTCGCAAGAGGCATTTCTGGCTCTTGGGAGGGGAGCTGGAAAAGTGCAGAGCCCCGATAGAAATGAAATGGCCCTAACAGGTGATGTGGTGGGGGACAGGATGAAATGAGGAAAATAGGTTGTTTGTTTGAACTTTCAGGGGAGGGGGAGGATAAATGATTACTCTCATGAGGATGTTGACTATTTATGAGCTTCTGTGCCAACATTTGTCATTTCCTCGGATTAGCATGGCTGAAGGAACAGTTTAGTTCTGGGGGAAGAAGATCAAAAGGAAAGAATTCCAACAATAGGAGATCCTCTGAGTCATGGAATCTGGATTCCACAAAATGTGCAACTTAAAAAAAAAAAGGCTGGGTTAAGTAGGTCGGAAATTTATCACGGTCAAACAGTTTGTTTTGTAGCATTTGAAACGGGAAACAAAATTAAGTCTTCCCAATTTGAGTAACTTCTGAAACACATTTAAAAGGCGAATCAAAATAGCTCTCCTCTTCCCTATCTCCCTTCCCCGAAGGGATGGAAGCAGGCTTGTGATGGGGAAATCAGAAAAAAAAGGTGACGAAGATTCCAAGCTGCATGCAACTATGTACCATTTTTCATAAATTTGTACTGGCAGATAGGGAAGTAAAGAAAAGGAAAACGGTGTATCTGAGAAAATGTGCCACACGTACAAATGCCACCCCAACCCTTTTAGGTACCGCTTCAACAAATGTAAAAAAGTGACTGAGACCAGACTTGAAACAAAACCAAACTCTTCTCATACTTTCATGAGACTTTAGGACATCGTGAAGGCAGTATCCTTCAAATAAGAACGATCCAAAAATATAACACAGAATCGTTTCTAGGGTTCAATATCAAATCCAGAGTTCCAGTCAAGCCCATTAGAGTCCTGCAAAAAGTCCCAATCACAGGTACTTTCTTACCACAGCAGAAAGCTTCCACTAGAGTTCACTGGAACAGGTTGGCTGGTGACTAGAAAACTTAAGACAGACTAATGTCACAGACCACTTGTTGTGGACTTGCAGGAACTTGTGACAGACTTGACTACAAATACCGACTGGAACACAAGTTTTGCTTGCTTTTGTTCAGTGCGACAGTCGAGTCCATTTCAAGTCCATCATGAGCAAGCCAGTCTTTCACCAAGACAAAAGCTACTCAAACAAACTGCGACAAAAGCAATCCTTTGCCACCGTTCAGTCCATTACTTTATGACTGGCCTTAAGGAAGGACTTGTGACTGGACTGGTGACAGCCTCAACTGCAACACTGTCTCTACAATGTAAAACTGTGCGAGGACTTACAGGTAGCGCAGGAACCATCCAGGGTAGGAGGGCTGGACGGGCACAGAGGGTGACACCTGGTTCCTCCAGGGGCGTGCCACGGTGGCTCTCCGCTGCTGCTGCCGACTGATACTGTTCAGACGGGGGTACGCGTGCTGTCACAGGTAGGGGAGGAAGAAGCAATTCAGTTTTATGTTTCCCAGAAATAACAATGTCAAACTATTTTAACAAAGTATCAGAGGCACCTTGCTATCTGTAAAGGGCTCATTAATTCCATGCTCCATTTAGTATCTCCAAAGTACAGTCCAAATGACATCTTTGTTCATACCCTACCTACGACCCAAGTCCTAACTAAACAGCTGGCCACACATTTGAGCCATGTTTGAAAGTTCCACAAACACTGACCAATTTTAACAAGCAGAAATACCCAAGATATTGTCAAGGATCAAGCAAAATGCACGACTGTGAAGACAAAATTGGGATGCTGCCAAGTTGTGGAAAGAAATTTGTTTCTTTCGAATCTGAACACCTTTTCGGCTAACAAAACCGGCAGAGTGTTGTCCCAAGTTCTAAAAGGATCGATGGAAGAGCCCTCACCATGTGATGCACCTCTGGAGGATTTCGCAGGATTGACTCCTGCAGAAGGTGAAGCGGTGGGGAGGGGGTGAGGGAAGGGTTGTGCTGAGTTGAGGAAGGCACGTGGAATGCAGCGGGCCTCTCTCCGATGATCTCCACCTCCGAAGATCTCGTCTGTGGCCAGAAACAAAGAACCGTGTACTGCCATGTCTGTATCACATGTCCATGTACCTACTGCAGACAGACATTCCTTTGTTTTCCTGTTGTCATACTAAGTTTTCAAACAATGAACAGTATTTCATGCAGGGTTTTGTAGGTTTCCCTGACCCTTCTTCATTTTGCTACTCTACTTGGAAACTGCCAATAAAATTTTTTTTCAGTATGTGGATAACCTTGCAGGGACCTGGCTTTGTCCACACAAGGTTTGCACAACTGCATAAAGTAGACCTGTCATTTTCACTAGAAGACAGCATGTCAGAGCCTGTTTCAATAAAGATACAGTAACATTTGATCACCAGAATGCCATACCCTTGCTCTGTTGTTATTTTAACATAATAATTACCGGTAGTTCAAGGACTTTTCAGTTCTTGTGTTCAAACATTGTCCTTCATTTCATTTATTCAGATGATTTAACTACAACTGGAAACAGACATATTGGGACTGAATTTGTCAAGATCACATCTCCAGAAATCTGGATACATATCTAGTGTTTTTCTTGCAATCAAATTTTATGCATTCCACAGGAGACTAGTTGATGAATCCACAAACATCTTGCAGTCTTTCGAGTCTCTGTTTTACGAAAGGTTCTCCAAACAGGTTAAAAAAGACTCATTTTCACGCTCGTGGCTCCATTCCCCCAGTCTCAATTTGCATCTGGCTACAGAGGGACCACAGGGCACTCACCTGCGTGGGCGGAGGGGCAGCAAAATACTGCACTTGTGGAGGCACGTGGTGGTGCGTGTGTACATGCGTCATCAACGACTCCTGAGGTAAGACGGCATGAGGCAAGGAAGCCTGCGAGACGGGCAGGTGGTGATGGTGGTGGTGGTGGTGCCCGCCGCAGGCCGGGAGGTGCACGCCACACATGGGGATGTGGCCCATGCTACAGATGGGGATGGCTGGGGGTGGGGGAGGGGGCGGTGCATGGGCTGGACGGCCGCCCCCACCACCCCCGGCACCAGCTCCGCCCCCGCCACCAGCCGTCACGGGGATGGGCGCGTAGGGGCCGCGGTGCAGACTGCAGGTTGCCGGTAGGGTGTGGGCGGTGCACATGGGCACGGCATAGGACGGAACAGAGACAGGGATGGAGATGGGTGCTGTGGTTGGCACCTGCAGAGAAGGACCAGGGTAATGACAGAACAGTTATTATTGAACAACAGTATGATGGGCTGTCTTGAAGGAAATAAAGATACATGTAAGTACATGTCACTGTAACAAGAACAAAGAAGTTTTACAAAACTCAGGTTTGCCTCTGTGTCAGGCTTCATCTTTGTCAAAACTGCTTGTGCAATGTAGGT
This sequence comes from Acanthaster planci, assembly GCF_054643075.1. Taxonomy (NCBI): domain Eukaryota; kingdom Metazoa; phylum Echinodermata; class Asteroidea; order Valvatida; family Acanthasteridae; genus Acanthaster; species Acanthaster planci. Next base: position 11,734,603 of record NC_141789.1, on the reverse strand, counting down.
CTGTAATTTTCAAATTAAATGAGATACTTTGATTTTTAGATCAACAGCATGAACCAATAACTCAATGTTCCAACAGCAATATTATTATTGGCCTACAAAAAAGGCTACATGTACTAACTTCAAAAGTCAGAACAGAAATCAGGTGCAGCCAGAGACAAAACTGAAGCTTTGTGGTAAAAATCCCCCTACACCTTCCCCTAGTTTCGGCAGGCCGTCTTCCTAGGGATGGAAACAACTTATGACGATGCTGATGAACTTTATTTGTAAAGTCTCCAAGGAATGTAGAAGGGTCCTAGATGCCATCAGGCAGACTGTGACACCTGCAGGTCATCATGTCTGACCCTAATCCCGATAACCTACATATGCCAATGCTTGCAAAATTCTGGGTCACTGGCAACTGTCTCAAGATCTGTTTGATGAGTTCCAAGAATGATTGGAAGAAAATGAATCCAGAGAGTTCATCATATCTTACACAATCAAGCCGAATGAGTCTTTTGTTGGGGAATATTATTCTGAGAATTACCGACCTAAAAATTCCATACATCACTTCTTTCTGGAATTTTGACTACCATAACTGTTGAACCACAGGCCGTATCAACACGGAGTTTCTAAGGCAACAAAGTTAAGGCTGCGCTCTTGTCCAATGTCCGATGTACAAAAACCCATTAATTGACCAATGTCAACAAAAAAATTCATTCTGCTTGATTGCTCTGCACATACTTGACGCTATGCGCTAATCACTACAAGTAAAGCTTGGCAGGCACATGGAACTCTAACTTCCTTGTGACAAGCTCATATTTATAAAGCGCACATTATCTGCCAATGTTTGCGCTCCGGGCAACGGATCATTAATGTCCTCTGCTCTCATCAAGGTCCCCTGATACAATGCCACAGACTAATTTCACATCCAAGAAGGGGACACAGCTTGATGCTCAACTGCGATGCAAACAACTTCTTCAAATGCAGTAATTGTTTTTGGCTCTGTTGGTGCTCATTACTTAGGGTTGGAATAACAGAACTGAGGCCGAGGGGTTGTTTTGTGTGTTTTGTTTTGGTTTGTTTTGTTTTTCTCTAGAATATATGATGTTTAGTACTTAATCTGATTTTCTCAAACACAAAACCAAAATACAAATGACAAAAAATCTTTGCTGCACTTCATCGTTTTAAATAAATGTAGTCATAAATAACGCAGCATACTAATAAAACACGTAGAGCGTGTCAACCAATACGCTAGTGCTCAGGGTGTCATATTAATGTTTCCCCTGCTCTGTGGGCCCATAAACATTCGGGAAACCATCTCTGTTTCCTTGGAACTTTGTGCCTCAAATGTAGCTATTTTGGGCACAAAGGGTTTACCAACTTAATAACCATCTCTACCCTTACAAAAAAGCAGCCGGTGGGTACCCCTGGGCCGAGAAAGGCAAGAGGGGGTTTCACTGAGTGAGTAATATGCCTGAGGTCACAATATGCAACTAATTGCTGGATTTCAAAACCTCTGATCAGGAATTAGGGTCGGATCGCACTTCAGGTGATGGAAAAGTGAAGCGGACTTAATGCCATGAAACTTTTGCAGGGAAAGTCGCTTGAATTGAAATGTGTTCAACTTTTGTAAAATTCACAGCATGAACGTTTGATCTGATGCTACAGAATTGTACTTTCACACCGAGTGGAAACCAGCCAGAAAATTCAAAACCACTTCTCAACACATCAAGACCGACCATAAAGAGGACATCTGTTTGGAAGATTCTTGTTTTCTTCATCTGTTACTGACAAGAAGGGGCGGCCTATTTATCACGGGATGTGGTGAACTGGAAGGAGGGGACGGGTGGTGAGGTTCTTGGAAGAGGGGAAAGAGAGGACGGATTCGGGGTCCAGAACTTACCATGGCATCACTGCTGAGATCAATGATGATGCGGGGCTGGAAGGGCAGGTGGTGAGAGGGCGGTGGGGGAAGCACAGTGGCATGGTGTGTCTGCAAGCCAGGTGGGTGGAACGCCCTCCTCTCCCCACCACTCGCCGCCGGCTGTTGCTGCTGTTGTTGCTGCTGCTGCTGCTGTTGATTGCCTTGGCTGCGGAGCTGTCGCTCTCGCTGCCGTTGGCTCTGTCTCCTCATAGATGGCGGGCTGATGATGAAATCAGGACAGAAATTTCTTGAGCTTTTGCAAACACTCATACTTTTCTGGGACTAGTACTCTCTTTTTTACAAAGAGTGAAACATGTGATGATTTTAAGTGATGACTTTGAGTGAAAATCAACGAGCAGGGTTTGCCCTTAACTTTTTTCTCACTTGCCAGCCGGACCAGCAGTGATGGCTTGTTACTAGTCCGCCAGCATTTTCACTAGTCCTCTTCTTCCCCTATATTTCAAAATTTTTTTTGGGCAGTAGTGTTTTCTGTTCCAACATCATGCATAACGGTGTACACTCGGTGCCGATTGTCGTTTAGTTATTTATATTCTTCTTTTTCTTATTATTATTATTTGAATTTATTAAGCGCAAATTCTATTCAAAAATATTCAAATGCAATGTACAACCAATAACAGAAAAATAAATTTGTGTAATGTAAAATTTCATCAGAATTCAAAAGACACAGGATCACTAACAACATTAACTTACGATTACACACAGATATTAAAACAAAATAAATTAAGTACACAGATACAACAGGACATTTAAGCTGTCACGAAAAAGTGCAAACCAATAAAATTCGTTTAACTACTGATAAAAACGTATCACAGCTCAAAAGTGATCCTGAACAGATGAGTTTTTAGCAGTGCCTTAAAACGGTCAAAACTTGTGGCATTTCACACCCGAACTGTGAGTTGATTGCACAGATAGGGGGCAGCATGTAAAAAGGACTGATCACCTTTGCAGGTCCTACTACGAAATGGATGGATATCAAAGAAGAATACTGTTACTCTGATCAGAACTACGAACACAGTAGCGAGACTCGGATCACTCAAGTTTACATCAAACCACGCCCCCAAATTCCATGCAAAAGTGGCAGGTCTAACTAGAGATTCTCCAACCTGAACCCCATCAATCTTAACTTTAGTTAGTTGCTGACGAGTACCAATGACCAAGCATTCTGATTTGCTGTCATTAAGGAATGGGCTTCTGCTTGGCTGGTGCCAGGGACCGAACTATTCTTGGTTGCAAAAGGTTCTATTTTATTTGGTTCAAAAACCAGCAGCAGCTAGAGGGTATGCATTCCGACCGATCAACTATTTTGCTGCTTATTTCCCAATGAACTTTTACTAGACTGCCGGATCGACTACCCAGACGAGGGCTTTTGCGAGACCGCCGCAGTTTTTACTTGAATTTGGCTACCTGACCAACGTTAAGGTCAAACCCTAACTAGACTGAAAGACTTTCAAACCATTCTAACAGGAACCTTGTTTGCCGAAGAGGTTTAGAAATACCACCACTGGAAATCTTTTAAGAAGCAATTTTGTCCCCTCACCTTCGTCTGCCGGCCGTTCTCCAGCCGGAGCTATTGCACCAGTCACCAGGACTGTACCGGGCACTCCCCGGGAAGGCCGTCTGCTGTGGGCTCAGGCCGGGCCACTGACCGGCCCCGCCGAGGCTGGTGGACGTCTGCCATGGCCGGACTAGGCTGGGCGGGCTGGGGGACGCGGACAGGTCGACGGCGCCTTGCGACATTCTTCTACGCTTGCGATTCGGGCTCTCACTCTGCAGAAGAGGGGAAACCAAGAATAAAAAACCTTTCATATTAGTTGAAAACAGAATATAACCTATACTAATAAAAACAACAAAAAGTTAAACCACAAAGATCCATGCATGAAAGAAAGCTGTGATTGATTTGTCCCTGTATGGACAAAAATTGAGAGTCTGCACCACGAACCAGGAAAGATATCACTAAAACCTGCCCACTTCAATTGGAAACAAACCTACAAGTACAATGTACGAGCTGGATGCCAAGTTTGGTTATCTGACACAATGTATCAGAAAAAGAAGAACGGCAGAGATTATAACCTCTCAGGACAACACAAAATGTTTGCCCAGAATTTTGAAAATACAGGCCTGGAGCAACAACATTTGAACTTGTCAACCAAAAAGAATCAATATCAAGTTAAACGACAGCATTTCTTTCAATTCAGAGTTAGTTTCTGTCCGGAAAATACAGAAACATACAGGTACCAGACCAGCAGAAATCTCAACATTTTATCACTAAATAAAATCTCAATGCATGCAGTACATGTCCCTACTCAACTCATACAACACATAGGGGGCGTGTATTGAAAGAAAATGATTCTTTGGACCCCAAACAAGCATGGGCATGCCATTTGCATAGGACACAACCCAACAGAGCAGAGTCTGTTTTCATACCAGTGCCTGAGGGTCAAGAATACTATGTCACACAGTGCAAAGTAGAACAACGGGTCAGGCAAGACTGCAGGAGCCCCCACACATGGCACATGACATTACATTGCATGGGTGTGTGTGCTGCATAATACTATCAACTCGTAGTCTGTACTACAACACACTTGTATGCATTTTTCTGTTCTTACCGGTATGTTTTCTACTAGGGCATTCAGGGCACGAACTGGGTTTGTGTTGATTTTGAACAACTTTTATCATCAGGCCTATTATTGTCAACCTAAAAGTGGATGCTGGGAAGAACTACAGCAGCCACAGATGTTCGGGTGCTTTATCGAGGAGATTACATGTACCGGTACTTTGTACATCAGATGAGGTATAATGTACATGTAGATCTCTGTAGAAAACACCGGCATGCATGCATAAAAGATGTGGATGCGTATTGTGCATGCTCACTTGCATTAAAGGGGCAATGTGTGATTTCAGTTAAGAAATCTGAGAATTTTAGCTCTCGGTCAACAAAGGGGTGGAGTAAAACTCGCTGAACATACACGTGGGATTTCACCTTATGAGAGTGCTACTTATATTAGATGCAACCACCGATACTTTTAAAATTAAATGAACAAGGAGGCATACATGACTAACCCTGCAAGTACATGTACATGTATACCACTGGCCTGTGCCTCTAACCTTGCGTGTACATGTATGGGCAATGTGGATTTATAATGTGCTAATACGTGCCTGCTTGCGCTCTGCGCGGACAATCTGAACCTGTTAACCCTTAAAATGAATGCAACAAAACACCTTACGAATTTACAGGTAGGTAAGAATTTACAGTAGGATCATCACTGATGAAATGATATGACATTCTGAACATTCTGGAATAATACTAATACGTCAATATTTATTCAGAAATAAACAAAAAGAATGACACTTCAGATGCATATTAAGGACACTCCCTAGAAAATGCTTTTTTTTTTTTTCAAAGAATCTGAAATCAATATAGTGTACATGTACCGGTATATGCCATTCCGAGCATTTACATCTTCAAAGATGCAATGTGCTCACCCCTCAACAAATAAACAGTGCACAAATTTCGTGGACATCAGAAACATTATTTACCATTTGCTTTTTTCAGTGAGTTCACATCAGGCATCTTTGCCCGTGATGGCGTTCACGCTGCAGTTACTACTCTACGTTTGATTATTGCTTAGATTTCCTGGGTAAAATTCAAATAGCAAATGACACACCTTTACACTCGCATACGTAACAGGGAAAGATGATATCACAAACACAACAACAAAGGAGAATATGTTGACATTGGATTTAGTTCATCCTCCGCTAAACCGGAAAGCGGAGGAAATGTCTTTTAATCTTGGCCTGATGTACTGTGGATTGCGAGTGGAGAACACTTGTCAACCACAAGGATGCGGCACCGGTACCAGCTTGCAACGGACCCAAAATTTCACAGTGACACTGTGTCTCCAGTATCGGTCCTCGTGTGAAACACCACACGCTGGCAGACAAAGGGACGCGTGACAGGCTCCTCCAGGAAAGACGAGATGAGAAGGATGACAAGGACAATGATGATAATGAAAAGGAGAGTAGGGGAGAATTGGCAGCGGAGAGGGATAAAGACTGCATCCCGTAACTAGGAAGCCTAGGGTCCAGGCATCTTGCCTCGGGGCTTAGAGTCAAACTGATAGAGTCTGCTGAAGTGAAGATGGGGGGGGAGGGAGGTGAGACACTACAAATTGAGTCATTCGTGCACAATACCATTATGCAGGCATCGGCGTCACAAGCACAGGGGCTCAAATGTAGGTGAGGAGAGGACATGAAGCTGGCTAAGATCTCCCCTGGGAGAACCACGGCATCGTACGGGAGCGCGCAGCTAATACAATTAGCCCCGGGAATGCCGGCTCCAGTGTGCCGACAAGATGGCTGGCCGTGCAAATCCAAGGGCTTTTCGTTTCTTCCCGTCATATAAGATGCAGTCAATCATGCCTCTCTTTAATTTCCCTCCCTACAGCTGTCCCTCCTTTCCATATCTCCATCCCTTCCCCTGACTCTGTTGTTTATCCTCAGAATGAGCCCAGGATGCCCGATTGCTATGAACTTTCCAGCTTTATCCAACAACGACAGTGAAAAGAAATAACAACGGTCAGAGCAGAGGAGGAGTACTTCAAAGGAAAAGACGGAGGGGGGGGGTGTGGGACAAAACAAATGCCCAGCCAGCGCAAAGCCCTTCGTGCCTCATACATACTGCATGGCCCTCAAGTGGACTGTGAAAAATGTTTAGCACCCAGGGACAGACGGTCCTGCGGCTCAGAGAGGAGGGGGGGGGAATAAAGCTGGTAATTACTGTGGTCCTCCTGGGGTTTGAGGGGGGTGAGATTGTGAGGATTGCATTTATAGTGGCACCGTTTGGCTGTGATACCTTTCCTTCTCTTAGTACGAATTCAATATTGGCGCGATTAGGGATCCTGGATCAATTTCGCGAAACCAGTGGGCAAGAAAAGAGAGCAGAGGACGCTGGAAGGGACAACAGCACAAGAGTCGCTCCTATAAAATGAGAGTCAGGGAACTCCCTGGTGGCACAGGTACATGTACACGTACCAGTACATAAGAAAAACCTTAAAAAGAACCTACACATCATGAGGACACTCCCTGAACCTCGGTGCTCAACTCTCGACCAACTCATTCTGCATCCTATAAGCTCATGGGAATTCTCAGACAGTCCAAACTAGGACATTCCTTATTGGGGTACTTCAGTGGGCTCTCAAAAGGGCACTGCAAAATTTTGACTAGCGCATGAAACAAACTGCACTGCGCATGTCTCTGTACAAAGCAGCAAGGAAAGGAATGTACTCGGACAGTGCATACATACATGCAACCGTCCACATCAACAGTTTTGAGTGGAAGCAGGTCTACATGTAACAACAATGAGTATGACTTAAAGGGGCCCAAGGGATGTAGCCACAGCCCATTTCAGACATGGTCTTACAAGAAGGCCCTCCTGGTACATGCACAGAACAAGTACAAATATTTCTTTTTTTACCAGAAACCACCGGGAGGTTACACATCACGGTATGTTTTCATTCCAATGTCAGTAAAGGACACACAAGGGTCAGATTTGAATAGTTCTACTTCTTCTCTTTTTTTCCCTTTTTTTAATAGAAAAATCCCATTTCAGCCTGAGAATATCCTAACATGGGTGTGTCTCATGCTCTATGCTTGGGAGTTTTCAGCCCTGAAAAGCTAGCCCAAATTTTATGTGAAAATCCAATAACAAATGAACAGGGCTTCACAGAAGAGCCTGCATACACATAGCAGTTTCATGAAGATAATTCCTTTGTCAGATTGTCTCACTGAAATGCATCAAGACCAACACAATGCCACGACCCGCCATAATTAACAAGTGTCTCTCCACTTTCGATCCACGTCCCCATTACTGCATAATGTACATTGCACATTACATGTAGTTTAATATCTTTGAATTCAGCCTCCGTCTACTGAAAACTGCCAATAATCCTGGCACCATCCTTCCTAGTAATTTCTGGTCTCTCCCCCCCCCCCAACCCAGCGGGCATGGTGCATTCATATGTTGATCAGGGTGAAAAATCCCCAAGGATAAGAGAGGATTTGGATCTGGCAGGTCATGCCTTTATAGTGATGTCTGGATTTAGGATGGCATCCGTCCTGAACATTGTAAAAGGGGGAGAAAAGTGTCCTTGGGTCACAGCACCGAAAGGCAGAAGGGACTATGCAGGAACACAGTTTGGCAGGACCATTCTGAAACATTTTTATAAATGAAGTTTTTATTTGACTGTGACAAAATTGGGGGCAAATTTGGATGACTACAATGGGATGGGCTGAACAGACAAGTTTGCATAGAGCAGCCATCTTGAAAATTATTCATTAATTTTTTTTGGAGGTTACTCTAATTTAGTAATGTTACATGCACATAGCACCTACTTGGGCATTTTCTTGGGAACAAAACAAGTGCACACCTCCCAGATGGATGCCGTGCAGTGTGTCCGCTACAATAGAACCAGCTGTACCAATACTAAACTGCCACCACTTCAAATTCTAAAGTACTAGTAATTTCTGGCCCAGTGTCAAGTTTTTGCCTGGTTGTTGCATCTAAGCCAGTCATCAATGGGAAATCTGCTGAAGGATGCTAAATGCAGTGAAGTGCCAAAAAATGCCACAAAATGCAACGATTTGCAACAATGTCGGACACATACAGTGTAGGATTATTCCAGCCATATATTATCCAACCACCCCCCCTTGCCCACTTTTGTAAAATTGTTATTTCAGCAGGGTACACCGTACTGTACTGGTACATGCACAAATGAATGTTTACTGTTACAACATGAAATGTACTGCCCCCAGGTTAGCTTGCCAATATGCACATGTATGCAAACAGTCTGGTTCCAAACAAGTGACAAATATTGGCATTCAGAATCACAGAAGACTGAAGAGAGATCAAGGATTCTGAGTGACATGCTGTGTATAATGGCCTTGTGCTCCCAACAACACTGGCCCACCACAATGTACATGTACCCGGTACATATGTACATAATGGTCACACATGTACAGTCCCCTTATTAGCTCTGGGCCTGTTGGGCTCCATTAGCACATGTGAGGATCTCCCTTGGAGCATAATCCTCTTCCTGGGCAAAGCCGATTGCAGATTCAGCTGGAGCTCTAATCTTCTTAAAGTCAGGGTGGCTGAACTTCCACTGGTCCCCATCTACAGGCACATGTAAATTGCCACTGTGTTCATAGACCTACTGCCTGTGTACCAATGAATACACAACTCCCACATGTTGTCCTACAGCTGAAACCACAGAACTTAACAAGGGCTTTCCAGCTTTTATCATCTCTTCCAAAGAAAACTTTGCAAAAGCTACATGCATTGAGGAAGGAAGCTACAAGACCACACTGTAGACATGGAAGCCCATGCTCTGAAACCTGTTACATGTATGTACATCTACCATAAAGTTGGTTGTGACATGAGTACCCGGTTCCAGTTTCTTGGTTTAGTTACATGTACTCGAACTGCTGCTCCGTGCTCCAACCAAACTAAAATTTTCAACATGTGAGTAACACTGTCATGTCCAAGGACTTGCATAAGCAAGACTCCTAATGTTATTCATATACACTGTGCCAGGAGTCCAACAGTCAACTTTTAATGAAACAGCGAAAGTTTCAGCTACATGTACAATAGTTCATTTTTGGAGCCACTTTTCATGCATTGCTGAATACAAATGCTCTTCTTACCAATATCTTGGGATTAGAGTCAATGTTAGTTAATGCATGTACATGTATGTACACATTGCCATTTGATGACATAGTGACTGACTGCTAAACCCCTGCTGTGCAGCTGAGTATATTGCATGTATGGTCTTTATAGCCTTGACTATGCTTGGTGGTCCTTGGCCAGTCTCAAAGTGCAAACATAAAATGCTTGAAACTCTCCAGGTTGAGTTACTTGGTATTTCTTATTCCATGGCATGGCTTAATCTCCATGGCGGGTACCCTAAAACCCACTTGAGTAGATTTTCTCTGGCAGTTCAACAAGTTGATACATGACCCTACGAGAACTGTGCTTCCAAATACAAGCACGCACATACATGTACATGTACCAAGTAAAGCACTGATCAGAGCTCATTTCAGTTTTGCTGAACGAGGCACATGAAAAATGCGGCCCCCTCAACGCAGAACGCATCAACGGCCACAGACTCAGCATTACATATTTGATGCACATGCATCCGGTTTTGCCAGCAACAAATCAGTTTAATTTAAGAATCATCTAAGTCGGAAAATTTCAAATCTGGTTTATACCCGACAAACACAAAAACACCCGCTGCTAACCTACCATAGCAACAGCCTGACAGTAGTAAACGCAGTGGCTTTCTTACAATTCGCATTAATCTTCCACTACACAATCACAACGTACACATGCAATAAAACTTGGAGATACCTATGAGATGCATGACTCAAAAAGCTGACAGTTCACTGGTCCCAATGCCCAAAATGTAGACTTACACCGGCATGTACATGTACAGTATATTAGCAACAAACCCACCATTCCATCGGTCAACAGATGTAAATGTGCTTGTTCTGACCCATATCCTCTTGACTCTACCTCCCATATTTCTTGGAGATTTCCTAAATCCCTCCGACTCCACTGACACCACACATAACCTGAGGGTACACTCTCACACCGGTAGTTTGTACTCGTACTTCATCCAAAGTGACAAGCAAAAATGACGGCCAGGCGAAGATTGATTACAAAAAAAATCTTTTTTTTTCAGCCCCTCCCCCATCTTCCGATGATCCATCAAAATTAAGCAAGAGCCAATGTTGGATTGCTACAAAAGGGGATGCTAAAACTTCTGTTCTAAAACTTCACTAAAGTAGTTTACAAAAGGTGACCAAAAACAGACATGTCGTGAAATGTAACTGTCAACATGTATCAAGCCGTCTCAAAAAGGAAATTTTCAACTCCCAAGGCTTATCTTGATATCCCTTGGGCATGCCTAGTCATTACGCTCATATATTCCTGGGAACCTAACACAGTGCCACGATTCATAAAATCAAATTAAAACTGTGCACTGCATGTAGTTCAGGCTTTTCACCCTTTCAAAATCGAGGTGCAAAATGCTCCAAGGTTCATTCACTGTACAACATGTGCCGTATGTACGTATACTCACAGCATAAAGCCTGCATCAGCACGTGCACTCAACACAAAGGAAAGGGTTACATGTACATGCCTTCACACAAACAGGTCAACACGTGTGCATGGTTTCAGCTTGGTACATTACACTATAATCTTTTCCAACTGCAACTCACCCTGATGCTACTTCAGGTAATCTGAGCTGTACTGAGACTCAGCAATATTCCCAGACAAAGATGGCTGACGAGACAAACACCCCCCTCCCCCAAAAAAGTGGTGCTTCACACTTCCTCCAGTACAGCCGAGTACAGCCAGAGATGGCCATGTGCTTCCCACCATCACCAAACAGCATTGTTCCACTAATATAAACCCCATACAATAGCAACACACAGCCCCCACATTCACTGAGTTCAATATGCAATGCTATGCAGCAGCCCTCGCCCTCCAGGCAATCGACAACAATCATCCCTTGTTAATCAGAATGGACACACACAAAAAAAAAGAAATAGAAAACACTTCCGGTCCTGACACACGATGACTTCACTTAATCTCCCCATCCCCCAATTCCACGGGTACAAATACACAAAAGAGAGGGGGCCGGGGGAGGGGTGAGAGATGTTTAAACAAGAGCAGCTTCCCGCCACATCGATACCAGGAACAAACCCTCACACGCTATCAAAAGAGGAATCGACTAGCGATTCTTTGCACTCTCACGCAGCAACACACACGGGCACGCTCTCTGTTCATCCCTTTGTGTTGGAGGGAACCAATACCCGGCCACTTCTGGACCTGGTGATACATAATCTACCATACAACCCGCATGCGGGCGTACAGCACAACACACACACTCACCCAAGCGGATGTGATTAAGCCCCCTACTTAGCATAACCTTTGTGAGAATTTCTTGGTAAAAAAAAAAAGGTGTGTACTGCTGACTGGGTGCCCATGGTCAGTGCTGGGAAGGGGGGGGGGAGAAGATTTCAATGCTTTTTGGCCAGTTCGTTCAACTCGATTTCTGGGAATGGTACATACATATACTTGTATGCTCAGGCATTCCGGCACCACATCTATGGAACAGAACTAACGGAAAACAAGGTGACCCAACATTTAAATGATTACTCACTCGTCATCATCAGTCCATGTTCATTCACAAGGATGAATCACATTCACACCACACTGTTCTTTTCATTTTGGCAGAAATGTCATACAGACATTCACACAAATGTACAAAAACACTTCACTTGACTGAATTCCAGTATACCGGTAAATTTAATACAGTTTGTAACTACTGAGTCAATTATGCGTTACAGTAAGTGTAACAAGAAGGCCTCTAAAATGAATGAACATACGACAGGTTACACTGAATTTCTCAAGAAAACTTAATTGATGGTCACACTTCAGAAGGCTGTTACAATGGCCCATGGAAACTAACGTGTGCCAATGCTTGGCAACCCTCACAGTCCAGAGTGTTTGTCAGAACAGATACGTGGTACACAAGTACAGGCACAACATCTGTGTACAGTAGTCCTGAAGGTGCATCTAAGTTTTCACAATTTTGCAAGGACAAATTATTCCAGGAGGAAATCACAAGACCAGATCGATAGTCCCTTTCCCCAAAGTTGGAAGTGTAGGGAGAAATGAAACATCATTATAATTATCCCTTGTAAAATATAAAGCTATTTTTCCACCATCACTATCATACGGTAGCAATAGAAACCCTAAGTTGAAATTGATAATTTTGGAAATGTTTTAAACCCTGACCCTAAAGGGTATGTGAAAGTTAGTGTTCATACCAAGAGGCATTTCACACCGCAAGAGAGGATCTTTAACTATGAGTGATGTCCCTCGAGGGCCACCATACTGGTACCTATGGAATGGTTATCTCAACCACAGAGCAACTTACATGTACACCAATACTCTGTAAGCACCAAACGACAAAGGAAGTTCAGGATAGTACCACAGGACCTTGGGAAACTTTTTGCATAAGAAAAAAACACCGCACAGCCCTTCCTGAACGGTTTACGGGTCAGTCAATGGAATAGAACCCACATTATGGCAGCACCCTTTATCCTTCCACTTCAAGTGGCAGTAAAACTCACAATCTAGGACTTGTGGACAATTTAGAGTAATTTTTTTGGGGGGCACAGAAACTGCGCATTGAGGTTGAAAATGGTTGAAAAACAAAACAAAGTACAAATTCCTGTACATGTCTTATTTCTATTTTGTACAAATATGTACACAGCATACATGTACATGCTCTATTAAGCTTAACCAAGGTGTAGGCAGACAAGAACAATTGTGCATCTAGACAGTTTATATCAAATTTTGAGCTCATTTAATTCATCTACAAAAAATGACTTCATGTACATCCAGCAAACCAGCTACAGAACACGTACTGCATATCTGCAGGGTGTAAAACTGAATAAAAGTGCAGACAAGGATAAATTGGCCAATTCGAAGACAATTACTCTCATGAACAGGGCCGAAAAAGTGATAAGTTTCTTGGTAACACTTAAGGCAGTATATGTACATGTACATGTACACTTTTTCTTGGTAACACTTAAGACAGTATATGTACATGTACACTTCCACAGCGCACAGCATGTTGAGGCCAGGGCACAGGCAGTAAGGGAGGCATTTAACATTATGCAGCTTGCACCAAGTAATAATAGTAAAAATTAAATGTTCTGCTTTGCATTTTGCCAAATGCCAGTGTAGCAAAGGAAGATCTTATGGGCAATTCTTTTGGCACTGCATCGAGCACAGCCTTCATTCCCCAAGGTTATTACCTTTCTTTGAACTGTTTCCGTCAGCGCAGTGTTTTCTAAATCATATATACTCCTTCACCAGCACAAAACTGAAGTACATGTATGTACATGTACAGTCCTGACACGAGTCAAAGAGTCAAATTGTACGGTATTCAGAAAAAAAACCACCAAGCAATATCTGCATCATGGTCATGTGGTTGTGTACTCAAAATGCTGATCCAAAGACAATATTCTCCAGCACAAAACCTGACACTGGCAGGAAGGATGAGGTGACAAAAAAAACCCACTAAAAATAAACAAATGAAACATGAAAGCAACAGAAATCGGAAACTTAAAAGTCCAAGATGCCGTGCCAGATTGCACGCATTTCTATAATGCTCTGTATGTCAGCTCGTAAGGTGTCATCACATGTTATAACCATTTCAAACTGAGGTTTAAAATTTCATGGAAGGCAACGGGTCAATGATTTTGTTTCACTCCCACAGGATGGGAAGGAGGACCATAGTTCATTTAGAGATGATACCAGAGAACAAAGGCGGTTGACTAGCGAGAAAGGGAAAAAAATGAGACGGGGCTCACTGCAGCAAATTAAAGAACGGGGGAAAAAAAGGGTCGTTGAAGCAAATAAACGAATTTTTAAAAACAAGAAGATCCACTTCGCCTTTGTGCAGCAAACCATGATGGAGTCAATCTAATTTCAAAAGTGCTCCGCTAAAGTGGAGGATGGCATAATTGTGTCGTCGTTTAATCCGAGCACTGATAAATGTAGAGGCTTGAAATGGAAAAGGCCATAACAATCAACGTATTTGGTGCACCATACCACATCTTACAAACCTGTGCATTCAGACACAATATAGGCCTACATGTATGTACACGTACTTTTCAATGCACTTAATCAATTATCGGATCAGCTTTACGGGCACATTTGAGATTAGTACTTGTTTCAGAAAAAGTGAAATACTGACAGAACACCCTGAACTTTTGATAAAACCTTCACAACCGAACAAATTTTGAAAAAATATGAGTACCATTTGACAGGGTTGTATTCGAGTCCATCACAAGTCCTTTCATGAGTCCCTTCACAAGTCCAGTCACAAGTTCCTCCACAAGACTAGTCATAGGTAACAGGGTGAACAATGACAAAGGAATACTTTTGTCACAGCTCATTTGAACAGCCTTTGAATTGCTTGAGACTGAATGATTTGTGACTGGACTTGTGATGGACTTTAAAACAGGGACTTGCAGGGACTTGAGATTGACTCAAATACAACACTGCCACTTGATAACTTCCTACTCCTAGCCACACTAAGTTTAACTAACTCATGTAGGCCTACATGTATGTTGTGCTGAAAAAAACCTAGCAATTCTGACCTAAACCTTCTCAAAGTTTTACAGGAACATGCACACTAAACCAAATGGACGTCTGCTTCAGCCACACTCAACTAAAAAAAGGGCTGCTTACAAAAATAGAAATAATTGAAATACTAACAACCCCACTGCAACTTTTGAAAGCAGCCCATCAACAATTCCCTCAACCCCAAGGTAAACACTCTGGGATAACCTCTTGTACGCCTGCCATGTACCCATGGGCAGGTCAAAAGTCCAGCAAGTGTTTTTGCATGCCCACAGCAGCGGGCTTAGATGCCAAAGCATGTCAAGCTGGCTCTGCGTTGGGGGAAAATATATGCATACATTGTACATTAGCAAATGATATCGCTGAAGCGTGGTATTTGAAGAAAATGGAAATAAGTGCTGTGTGATCTTTGTTGAGTTGCAGCCCTGTCACTAGCTGTGGACATTATGTGGGGGGGGACACAGTTCCAGCGAGGGAAGGGGGGACACATCACAAGAACAATGATTTGAATACTCATGTTTTTTGCTGACAAGGGCCAGCTCTTGCCAGGGTGCCCCTTGACAACAAGCCTGTTGAGTGGGATGCTTATTGGTGAAATCCAGCCAATTCTTGACACTATCTGCAACAACACTTCACCGGTTCCACAATTTTCTACATCCCTCGGACACGTTTTCCCATCTGCAGCAAATTTTTTGGAATGGAAAATTTCAACCTGTTTCCAGGCTGGCAGGATGTCAACTAGACTTGACCAGTGACCATGTAATGTATGCCAGTCTGGATCTGATGCTAGCCAGTTTCCAATTTTTCTTTTTTTTTCTCTCTTTTTTTCCTTCTTTTTTTTCCTCCTGCCAGTTTTGCAGGTGTCTCCGAGGAGCCATTGGGTGGATAGTTGCTTAATCTCCACAGGGACATGATTGGCCTTTTGCTCCTTTGGAATCCAGCCTGTGAATTTTTTTTCCCTCAGAGCACGAGCTTGCCCACCTGTCTTCTTCACAGGGAGGGGATAGTCTTGATTCAAGTCCAACTTTTGGTCTGCGCTCTAGCACAGAAGCAAAAAAACACAAAACACACGCAGCTCGGCAAGTGCATCGCATCCCCGGAGTGAACATTCCAGGGCAGTAGGCACGTCCATTCACCAGATTAGAACACAAGCAACAGGACGAACAATGCTCAAGGGATGCTTTTGTTTTGTCATTTTTCGCTTGAATAGCTTGTGACTTTGCTCTAAACTGGATAACTTGTGATGGACTTGCAGAGACTTTTGCAAACTTGTGATCAACTGACTCTAGCCCTGGTGCACTCACTGTCTTCACCCTGACCATCCTCAATCCTTCAAAATCCTAAGGGCTGTTTTGGAGGAGTTTGGAGGATTGAGGCTATATGGCAAAATTACATTGCTGATTGTGAAGGATGCACAGTCTCAAGGTTGTGGGTCAGACCTTATGTTGTGCACATTTACCCCGGTATGTTCAGCAATGCATAAAATTCATGCCCGAATTATACATGTACCCAAATCCTCCATACTGCTCCAGGATACAACTCACAATGCCTCAACATAATGAGAGGAACTGCCGCAGGATTCTGAAGGATTGAGGCAGTATCCATTTTTTTTTTCAAGAGGCAGATTGAGAGTGTATCCAAGCCAAAAGGGCCTTAGGCGGTTTGGGTTAATCTGCACTCATTCAAGTGTAAAGAAGGAGTTTGTGGGATCGAGCAAGGCAGAACCCAGCCACCAGCAACCTTACTTAGGGCTCGAAGCACCTTGAATTTGAAAAGCACATCAGGTACATGTATGTCATACGGTAGGTTTCCTATAGGGCTGAGCATTTTAGATGATTCACGTTATTCTCCCGCAAAAATGGACAAAGTTAATGGATATCCATTCAATTGATCAATGTAGGAAAAAAGACTGAAACAAACTTTACACAGTAAAAGTAGACGTTACGGAGGAGCTATAATCCTCGTCTGTTATTTCTACTTGAGCACCATGCACAAGTGAGTGGACTTTTGAAGGATTATTCAAAATACATGAAAGCTAGCAAAGAAAGGCTAAACTGCGAGAGTCATTGATTTCTTGGTGCTAATGACATACAAATGTACACTGTGGATGACTGTGCCTACACACACATGCTGTGCGTGCTGTTTCTGCAAACATCTAGTCTAAGAGGTGTATCTGCTTGGTGCACATTTCTGCATGAAAGATTTGACATTCCCTGGAGCCCTCTATCGGATGGTAAGAAACCTACATTTGGCATTTCGCTGAGGCCCATTCATTTCCTGTGCAAGTCGGTTGAGAGAAACTCTGACTGGTACATGTAACTCATCTTTTCCTCATATGAGCAATGTAGTATTATACACCTTTCTCCTAAGCTTGGTAATACCAGTGGTGAGCAAAACGCCAGTTTGTTTTTGTTTTTTTTACCTCAACAGCATACCATGTGACACGCCTGACTAGTTCAAATGGGTCATGCTATTTAGTGTCAACGAGCGTCAACAAAGCGTCAACAAATTATTCAAGCATAGTTATGCAAAAATTTTTGTTTGCAATGTTAATTACGGTAGGCTCCTACGGTACATATCAAATTCAATGTGTCATATCTATCTGAAATGATATTTGAGCGTTGAAATTTGAGTGAAAAGTCCGGCCTGTTTGTGCAGAAGGAAGAGGAAAGAAAGATGGTGGTCCCCATACATCACGAAAAACTTTTGTTTTCCAGTGAGACTCTGGAAGCAAATTCGGTGTTCAAATTCGCTTTGATGACGTTACTTACACACTTTGTCGATGCTAAATAGCATGACCATTCAACTGGTTCTCTGTCCACGTGAACTTAGGCACATACCAAATTCCACTTGTTTTGCTGCTTAGTTTGACATTGAGAAAGCAGTCTCAAAATGCCTAATTACTATTACATC
This sequence comes from Acanthaster planci, assembly GCF_054643075.1. Lineage (NCBI taxonomy): Eukaryota > Metazoa > Echinodermata > Asteroidea > Valvatida > Acanthasteridae > Acanthaster > Acanthaster planci. Next base: position 11,716,544 of record NC_141789.1, on the reverse strand, counting down.
ACACGTAGATCCTCTTCACCTTTGTTTCCAACATGTCATAAGAAAACCTTATTTTGAAAGCAAGTTCCCAGTCTGTGTAGAATGTACATGTATGTGCCCTAAACAACATCTATCCAGTGTTGTAGTCGAGTACTTTTTCCGAGTACCAAGTACTGCCGAGTAATTTGACTGCCGAATACAAAGACAGGTCGAGTACTTTGCCAGCCGAGTACAAGTACTGGTTTCCGAGTACAAGTACTTGCACTTCCAAGTACGAGTACAAGTACTTCTAATTCAAAAGTAGTTTTATCTTAATTTAGAGACTCTAAGACCTGCCACTGTGTAAAAGAAACACCTAATGCAGATGACATGGCTACAAGAACAAGTGATCTGGCTAGCAATGTCACGGTCACTACACGTGCATTGCAGCAGTTGACACAACGTGCACAGCGCGGCGAAGTCTGTTCTCCAGGCTCAATTATTCACATGCCTGTGATTTTCTGTATGCTGGGTTCATCGTTAGAATTTTCAGGTCCAGGAACCAGACTACCAATGCCCAAGTAAATCGCGGGACCATTCTGGAATACCACAATATAATTTGCGTACGTGATTGGTTAAGTACGCGCACAGACGGCGAATGGGTCATATACGTTAATGGTCCCACATTCGGCCTTCTCTTTGTCAGAACTGTATCAAATATCGGGTCATTGGGTTCGATATTTTTGTACCATATTTTAACAGCCGTGGTAAGTTAACTTAAAGGATTTTTTTATCACGCACGAGTACTTTGATGATCCAGTACAATTTTTGGATGTCGAGTGTTTTGTAGCCCGAGTACAAGAACTGTAGTTCGAGTACAAGTACTTTGACGTCCAAGTACAAGTACGAGTATTCTGAAAACGGTAGTCGAGCAGTACTCGAGTACCGAGTACGAGTACTACAACTTTGCATCTATCCACATGTACATGTACATGTATGTGCCTGTATGAACATACATGTACATGTACCATTTCAAAGTGAACACATGCACCATTTCTATTAGTACTAAATATTCATTTCATTACCTACGGTACATGTATAGACTCTTTACAGCTGGTACTCGGTAATGGATCCGTTGACAAAGCATGGAAGCATTGCAAATGTGAAGTGCAATCCCTCTATTGTTACTCCAATTTTGGTAATTCAACACACATTACAGACAGTGTTTCAGTTGAGTCAGTGTTCTGATGAAGAGAAGCCGGTACATGTATGATACATATACATCGATGAGAGTGATCAGGCAATCCGAACTACTGCTAACTCCTGTGCTACTGGTCAATCTTGTGGCACAATCTGTCAATATTTCCACTGTTAGCCAATCCCCATTTTCTAATTCCTGGCCAATTAAAAAGAAGTAACATCTGAGACTTCCTACCGGTACATGATCAACAGATGGTACAGAGCAATTGACCATGTACTTGTATGCAGAAATACTGACCAATCACACTTGGTCACACACTGGCCATTCATCAAATATAAAAATGTAAATTGCATTTTAAAGGCCCAATTCTCTGTGATGACCTGTGTATCTGTAGCTAATACGAGAGTACTGTACATGTATGCACCGACTGTAAAACTACGCGAGTATGTCACACAAATGCCATATGTTAACTTGTAACCTAATGTTCCGGAGACAAACACCTGTTCCCATTCATTATAAATGTTCCAACATGACGGCATACTTTTCAATCCCAAATAAGTTTCAAGTGTACATGTAAGTGAATATCAATGGTTGGTCATGATGGAGATTTACATGTACATGTCCAGTGTACAACTGCCATGTCAAGCAGTAGTGCGCAGCGAGCTGGCAGCTTACCTGCGTGCGTGGCGTGGGCCCTCTTGATGCGCTCAATCGCTGCCGCTGTCTCATAGGGTACAGAGACGTACTGTACCTCGCGACTGTGTTCAGAGCCAACTCCCAGGGAGGTTTCTCAACGTCCAAATTTTCACAAGCCACGCAAATTTACCGGTAGGTTCCCATATCATGTGCACAAAAACACATAGGGGCCTAGCATGAAACATCCCACATGTTCCACCAAATCAAACTCAGTTGTTCACCAGAGAAGGGAGTTTCCAAATCTGCTGGAGGGTCCAACATGGACAACTTGGATGTCGGTATACATGCGGAGGCATCACATTCACAGGGTATGCATGTCCTGAATCCACACCACATCCAGATAGTGGTCCAAAGTGTACTACATGGCAAATGCTTAAACACAACACCCAGAGTCCTGTTTGCCACATGCATAGGCGACTCACTGTCTCTCTCCACTAGAAACTGAGATTCCTCAGAGCTGACTGTACAGTTTGTTATTCATCTCCCCCAGTGTAGGCAGCAACAAAGCAGAGATCATGCACTGCTCAGTTGAGTAGTAAACGGTGACTGGCTGACCTGGGTGGATTGGCTCCGTGGTGAAACAGAATGAAAGCTTTACCAAAGAGGCCACGAAGGGCTGAACAACTTGTGGCAGACCCTACCATTTCGCTGTAGCCAGCTCACAACACTGCGAAAGCACTGGAGGTCACCACACAATGTATTTGGGCCATATCTGCATATACATAGTGCTTATTCAAAATACAATGTACATACAAGTACAGTGCTAAGGTATGAGGAGCCACTAACTCAACATGGTGCCAGACTGCAGCACTGCTGGCCATACGTGCACCGTACAGTACATGTACATGTACATACTGGCACGCAAACACAGTGCATAATAATGGGGATGGGGGGCCCCTGTTCCCTGGCTTCCCACACTGGGCAGTTCAGAGGGGATAATCTCTTTAAAGAAAGCAATGGGCTGGCCCATTCAACTGTGGGGGTGGTTGAGATGTGTGGCAGGAGGAAATCAACAAGGCCAGGATATTAAAGTGGGTAGACCAACAACAAAACACAGAGAGAAATTGCCACAGCTGCATACTGAGTGCACACACATCTGTGAAACATCTTGACCAACAAACAGGATGCAGCTTTGTTGAAGTCAGTCTCATCATGGACGTAGAAACAGACATGTAATGCTGAGAGGATGTACATATAGATGTACATTGTACATGCACTAGTAAAACCAGAAAGATGGTATTGGTTAAATGCTGACATTGATTTACACAGACGGTCATTTACCGTCCATACACAACAACATTTTTTTAAATTACAAAAAATTACACGGGCCCACTGTCCATCGCATATGAGAGAAATGTACCAATACGCATATGCAGTATGTTTACAATGAACAAAATGCAAAACACAAACAATGCACTTCCTTCTTGTTATGGGAATAACAGACTTTCAAACAGAATGAAATCAGCATGGCTTAAAAATTTTAAGGCCTGGGACTTTGATCCTAGCAGAACCCTTCTCACAGCCAACCTATCCCCCCCCCGAAAAAAAATCATCTTACCAGGATACACTCTACGTAAGTGTTTCATGCAATTATACGTATATAATAATAATTATATTTTATTATTTATTATTAATAATATATTATTAATTTTGATGATAAAAGTAAAACCCGGATAAAAATCCATTTCTTGGCTGTGCAGAGAAAATCAAAAGCAGCAGAAATTACACCTGCAATCTCTATATAACTCTGTACCACAATTTTCCAACAACTCCATTCAAGACACGTTTAAGGCATCTTAATTTCATTAGAACTTTGCGAAACAAGGAAAAGTATTGTCTGTGCTCGTTGACAAATTGTGTAGACAGATAAGCCATTTCTTGACTTACATATATACTAAAACTGCGCTTTATGAGCAGTTGCATAAACAGTCAAGCTAAGAGTGAAGACTCGATCCAGAATGCATAAGTGAGGTCAAGTTTAACAGGTGTCCTCGACTGGCCGAACTAAGGGAAGTAATAGATGCAACTATGCACAATGGAAGTTTGGTATGCGCCCATGCAACACTTTGACCAGTCAATTTTCAAACATGCGCAAGATTTTTCTTTTTTCTTGAAATCTCAATCTACTGGTTTTTTGGAGAACATCTTACCTTGGTCAAATCTGAAATGGTTCCACCGGGGGGGGGGGGAGGCAGGGAAAGAGCCAACAATCTATGGAAAGCCTACTAGGACAATCCAACAATTTGTGATGAGGCTTTTCCCCCAAGGCATGCAGTTGTTTCACGTTGTTCACAACAACAGTACATCGTACACAAATGAAGTTTCACACAACCACCTCCTAGCGAATTAACGTGACCTCAAAATTTGAATACACTTGAGGTCAAATCAGTATTCAAATTTGAATAAACTTTGGAATCAAACTTTTATCCGATAAAGCACCAATCTGTCCCCTGTTCAGTCTATACTATTAAAAGTGTACACAAAACATTAACAGGTGCATGTACCTCCCTTATCAACGTCACCCAGCTCTAACTTAATTAAATATGGCTTAAAGAGATGCACATTGAACTCACTGGGATTAAACCCAGAAACAGAGAAAAAAAATCAGTAAGAGTAACACCAGGGATAACATGGACCACAACATGGACCTGTACTGTTTAGAGTATCACTGCTCTCAGTCACTACCATGGTCTGCACTCAGCAGGTACTGGTACACGTGTAAAGGAATCGTGAGAATGAGAAGTACAGTAGGCTGTCTGCATCCCAAAGTATCACCCCCTTACACGGTTTGAGAGAAAATAAAAAACCAAAACCGAATACAAAACCAAAACCAAACCCCTAAACCACACCCCAACCCAACCAAATCCCAAAAAACCCAACCCAACCGCAACCCCAACCAACCCAACCCACCCCCAAACAACCCAACCCAACAAACCCCAACCCAACCTACCCAAAAAACCCAACCCCAACCCACCCAAAAAACCCAATCCAACCCAACCCACCCAAAAACCCAACCAAACCCAACCCCACCCAAGTCAACCAACCCAACCAAACCCAAAAAATGCAACCCAATCCAACCCCAAACCCAACCTAACCTTACCCAATCCAACCCAAGTCAACCAACCCAACCTGAACCCAACCCAACCCCCAAAACCCAACCCAATGCAACCCAATCCAACCCCAAGCCAAACTCCAACCCAACCCCAAAAAACCAAACCAAAATAAACTAAAACAAGAGTGCCCTCCTAGCCCCTGCCCCCTAAGAGTAGGACCAAAGTTGAAAGACATTTCTGTTGAATATCCACCTTCAAGTCAAAAATCTCCCCATCCTTTTTTTGATCTCTCCCCCAGGTAGAAGGCTGGTGGGGTGCATTTTGGCAAACCATGACCAACAACCACCTTCAATAGTTGTTTCCTTCAGTAAACAACTTCACCAGTTTTAATTACGCAAGAACCATGTGTGATGATGTACAAGTAACCCCAACACTGATTAACCCTAACCCTCCTCAATATTCCAACAGGTGAAGGATTGAGGAAGGTTAGGGTTAACATATGGAGAAACAATTGAACCAATTTGAGGTTCATAACCACCAAAAAGGTGCCCCTGGTACATGTGCAGCACCTGAGTACATGTACAAGTATGTGTACTTCCATCTACAACTGTCCCAGCCTTTTTCCTTTTGGCTCTAGATTTTTCTGTCAGTCAACGGCACAACTGATGTTTCTTCCACTCAACAACAAAGCTATCATTTCTCCCCCATATGGTCAATGTGTAACTTCTCGTTCTTTTGACCAGCATCAGGATCCTTACTGCAAGAAATAAAATGCCTGAAATCAAACGGAAGTGATTTCTCACACCAAGTAAAAACTCAAACTAATTAACGTTTATCAACAACTGTCCAAACCCCCACTTTCTAAAAGCGTCCAGTTTCTCTTTCTTTTTTTCATCAGCACGTTGGAGGCTAGGAGACTTAACGACGGGAAGAAAAGCTGGTATGCCTGTACATTGGCAACTTCCATCATTCATAGAGTCATACATCATCTAGGAAACAGGGAAAAATCAACAAGGAACAATGGAGCCCGCTGCTTGAGAGATGCATTTTTTGTCTCTTTAATATCAACTGGGCACCAACTGGGCAGTCATACTGCTACCAACCCTCAGATGATTTCCCCCATGAGGCGTTTAGAAATTTTCCGCGCCCTTTTCAAAAAGGTGCTGGTATCTCCAACCTCTACCGTCCAGGCTTTAGTCTAGGATTACTGAACACTTCAGGAATTATGGAATAAATCGCGAGCAAAGAAAAAAAGGAAAAAAAAAGAATAACAGAAAAAAATAGCCTGCAGCTGGGGACATTAAATATTTACACATGGCGGGCAAAATTAATAGCAAGGTTTCAGCCCTTCTCTCTCTCTCCCCTTCTATCTCCAGCAAGCGAGCTCATCAAGGCAGAGGGAGCCGTAATCTAGACACAACCGTTGGCTCAGGGAACAAAGGCTTGCTCAGGATGTACAAAGACCGACAAAATTATTTGATAATTGTTCAGAAAAAAATGTGGAAATTTAATGAACAGTTGATGGGGAAAAGAGTGAAATTTAATCAACAGTTGATGGAAGGAGTGAATCATATGTACATGTATGATGCACCCATGATTAGAAGTCTTCATAAAAACCACAGCATTGTGTTGTCACACTGAATTTTCAAAATGCATGGCTTTGTGGTGATAAGTTCGGGGAAAAATGGAAAATAGCACACATGTAAACAAAACCTCAACTACGGTAACAAAATTTCATTGCTTCACAATTATTATGATTTGACAAGAATATCAAGCCACCTCACTTGTATTTTTCTTGTTACTCAACATTAACATGAACATGAATGGCTATCTTTCAGTTAAATTTACATTACAAATACTGCTATCTTTTAGTTAAAATCTGTATTACATTTTTGTTGTTCGTTCAGAAATATGGTAGATCATGTGCGATTGAATGTTATATTAACAAAAGATCCTCAATTTAACGTTAGATCTGCGATGATGTACTTCTTTAGTTGTAGCATATCAAGTTTTCCAATCTTGAACAAAAACTGAAGGGGGAAACGTGTCATTATTGTTAAAGGTAACAACTACGGAAACCTTATCATTGATGAAACATTTTCTTTCAAAGAATTTCACTACAGTGGTGAGCAGGACAAACTCCCAGTCTCAGTACAAAATGGCATGAACATTTGCATGACAATTGTGTGCTGCACAGCAGGAACAAAGCTGACCACCCCTGCTAATGGCACAGTGGAACAGCTTCCATTATTCTGCTTTGAATATATGCAAATACTCTGTGAGAGATTTACATATGACTGGCTCATCCCAGCTGGTAAAGCCCGGGGTATTTGATCCCATACTATAGTCTCTGGTGGACAATACCGCCCTCATGCCTCATTACCTGCATTGTGGGGTTGGGGCCCTGGAAACACTGGGGAAATGTTTATTTTCAATTAGTGTGGTTTTCCAGGTGAAGTCTCAGTCAAAGGTTTTTTTTCCTTTGTTTGGAAATTACAATTATCAAGCCCGTCCCCTTTTTTTCTGGTTCGCTCATTTTCAAGCAATTTCAAATACAACTGAAAATTTGTAATTTAAATATCACTTACATGTACTGGATGCAGCCAAGTCTGTTACACGAATTTTCATTCGACGTGTGAACTTTTCATGCTGATAATCTTATTTCCAATGAACCCATTAGGTTAGTGTAGAACAACCTTTTCCACCTCCATGTACCGGTACATTTTAATTTCATCGACAAATAATCGTTTCCTTAGGCACACAAATCTGAACAACAGTTAAAAAAAAGTGTCAGTAACCATTTTCAACATTTGAGCAGTTTATACCACATTCATACTGGTACATGTACCAGTACATGTAGCAGAAAAACACAGAGTTTTGCTTGAGGTTGAATTCTGCAGTGATGGAGGAGTAACCTCTGGACATTCGGCTCATCATTGTACTTTTCTATGAACAGGAGAGTCATAGCTTTTAATGAGGCACCTGAACAGAGTAATGAGCAAAAACCCTAAACCTCTAGGGACATTCTAGGAAATAACACTGTGCAGCAGCCAAATGGCGCGTCAAGTAAAGCCTTGGTTTGATATTGGGAGGTTCCTAGTTACAACTTTCCTACTCCTAGGGGGGCAGCATTGTTGGCTGCACATGTATCGTGACTTTGGGCATGATTTCCGGGTGCACGCATCTTTGGGGATGTTGCACAACTACTGGTTCAGAGGAACCCAGTGATGTCCACTGGACATTCGCTAAAGGGCCAGCTCCATGGCAGAAAACACTATGCTGGATTGTACAGACCGACTGCTCCAGAATAGTGGCTGAGTATAAAAGATATTATCAAGGTTATTGCCACTGCAAGAGCCACTGCAAATGGCCAGTGACTGCGTTACCATGGTAACCGGCTTTGTATTTTCTCTTAAAAAAACTATTTAAAGAAATGGGAGGCAACACCAACATCAAGGCCAAATAGCACAGTTGAATGAGCACCAGTGCACAGTTCTGGATGGTACAGGTTCAAATCCTGTTTCAGTCCATTTTAACAAAAAGAAATGGGTACAGCACCAATTCTGGTGTGCAGTCTCAGATGAGAAACCAGAAATTACTTTTTATGCAGCCTTAATGGCAATTGCAGTCTGCTGCACATAATCCATCAATGTCAAAACCAGAGTACATGCGCGTACGATCTGACATTAATTTCTCTGACATGCAAATTCGAACCCTAAAAGTTAGCTTTTCGAGAAATAACCTGTCTACTACAGGTACGGTATTCAAATATGCATGTCAAAATCTATGTTTTTCAAGAAGTACACGTATCGTCTTTGAAAAACGGAATTGTTTTTCACTTGTTTTCGTGTACATGTATTTCCCTGTGAGTTAAGAGGCATAGTACAGAGTAAAATAATGTACAGAATAGTTAATCAAAACAAGACGTGCATATATGTACACGTACTCTACATGTACATGTACATGTACATGTACTGTACATGTACATCCTACGCTATTGTGTACTGTACATTGTGCATGAACACTACCATACGAATTCTGACCAGCAGGGCTTTATTTCACAGGGACGCACCCCCATTTGGTCCAAAGTGGTACGGTCTGCCACACATCATGAATCATGCATCACTTTGCCTGAGGGCAAATCTTCACCAGGACTGACCCCGACCCGACCTCAATTTCTCCCCATAACAGCAGCACCTGAGCAAAGCAGCAATGATCAGCCCGAACCCCATGCATGAAGTGTGTGCAAGAGAGACCACACTGCCCTCATGTCCAAGCTTTTCACTGTACTGTGGTTGAATATTTTTTTTTTTTGCAGGTCACCTTCTTTGTGAGTTGGGAGAAAGGCCCTGTCCTGTGTGAAAGTGTTTGTTCCACTCTTTAAGGGTTGGGGGGGTCTCTTCTTAAACTTGTATGGCAAAATAAAGACTGTGAGAACAATCCCATTGACTGCCGTCAAGGAAGAGGTTTGTCATGTGAAGTAATATGATGGGCAAAGGCACTGCAGGGAGCAAACCATGTCCGCAGAGGCGCATACGGCACATTTTTGAATCTGTGTCTTTCTATTGGCAGTTTCATGTAGATGTACGGCAGAATGTTGAGAGACTTCCAAGACACAGCATGTTTCCACGCACATCTGTGTAAACTGAAAGCTGACAGACAAAAATCACCTGACTGAGAATCCTCTGCAGGTGCTGTCCTCAGGCAATTACTGCTTGCTCGCCTGAACTTCACTGTCCCACATTACCGGTATAATAGCATGTTAGAAAAATAAATGGTCGATATTGTGCAACAAGAGAAATTCATCGTAACACCGTTGCAACTCAAGCGCAATGAGTATAAAATGTGGGGAAATACGGTTCATTCAATTCATCTGTGCATGTACATGTACCTTAGCCATTTGTAATCCATCAAACAATAACACAGCAATAGAATAAAAATATTTCCCCTTGAAATCACATGCTGTACATGCACTGTATGTACATGTACGGTTCCAAACAAATTATACATTGTTTTTTGAAAGCCAACTGCTGACCTATGTAATTTGCCACGGCCTCTTGTAGTTTTTACCC